>NC_048219.1:51526760-51535639 GCF_002007445.2 Ailuropoda melanoleuca | reverse complement strand
ACACACAATATACTATAGTAGATGAATGTAGATAGATGAATGTGTCTAGATGAAGTGGACAAAAATAAGTGAGGATACGATATGTTCAAACAACAAAATCAGTGATGTAGATCTTATTAATATATATAAAACTTTATACCTACTACTATAGAATGGGTTCTCCAAAACTTACCATGTATTAGATCATAAAGAAAATTTCAAGGTGCTTAAAATAAAAATAATACTAACCACATTCTCTGATATCTAATGCAAAAAAATTGTAATTAATAACAGATCTGGAAACCTAAAAGGACATTGCACACAGAAGTTTTAAAAATCCCTCTCTAGCCACAAGTTTTCAGTTATGGAATGACAGTTGTGGAATGACATTCAGTTATGGAATGCCATTCCATAACTGAAAATACAGCATAGGGAATATAATCAATGGTATTGTAATAGTATTGTATGGTGACAGATGGTCGCTGCACTTGTAGTCAGGATACCATAAAGTATAGAATTGCAGAGTCACCACATTGTGCACCTGAAACTAATGTAATGTTATATGTCAACTATACTTCGATTGAAAAAGATTCTCTCTATTAAATTTTTTCTTAGTGAAAGGGAAAATACAAATGAAAACTAAAAACCGTGAAAAATATAATACTAAGAATTAAGCTCTTGGCCTTAGCACCATCTTCTTGGAAACTTCCACATCATGAGAGCCAAGTGAGGAAAGAAGCAAATGTGCAGCCTGAAGAGAAAAAGAAGGAAGAAGAGGCAGAGGTCTAAGTAAACCACTAGCCTGTGCACCCAAGGAAACCACAGGAGCAGAAATAAGGAAAGCCAGAGGCTGAGGATGTGATACAAACTGTTGAACTACATACTCACTGCCTCAAACATCTTTCAGTGGAACCAGAGCATCCATAGCCATCTTGTCGCAATGACCACCTTTGGGAGACCCACCTTGCTCATAACAAAACAGTCCTTTTCTTCCTTTTTCCTGGACCTGTGTGACATTCTGGACTTGTTCGGTTCTCAGGTATTGCTGAATGTAACACAGTCATCTCTCCTATATTAGCTGAAGAAAAAAAAAAGAAAAGCTAACACATTGTAGGATATAAGTGAGACATGTAAAGTCATAATCAAAGGAAAATGCGTAATATTAAATACTCATATCAATAGAAATAAGAAATAAATTCCAAATGAAATAATATAAAATATTTATTGATCTATTCCAGGAATGCAGCTAACTATAACTTTATATTCAGAAATTATTAACATGTACCATATTATTAGATGAAAAGAAAGAAACGTACATGTACAAAAATGAGTACTTCTATAGATGCTGAAAGGGCCTTGTAAAAATTCAATTTCCATATCTGATTTTAAAAATAGGAATAAAATGGAATTTGAGAAATATTTTGTAGCAAGAACATATGTGTGTATTTGTGTGTATGTATATATGAGTATACATATAAACCATATACGTATATATGCTGATATATATGCAAATGTGTACATATACATATATTTCTGTATAACCAAATAACAAAAGAATGTATGATCATCTCAACAGATGCAATAAAGGGTTTCTTAAATTTTCTCCCCATTTGTAACAATAATAATAATGACTTATCAAATTATATATGGTGGTTTCTTTAATATGATTATTTAACAATAGTCACAAATACCTACAGCAATTACGTACTTAGTAGCAAAATATCAAAAACTTTCTTCTGAATGTGGGTACAAGATAAAAATGGTCGTTTTCACAATGTTTATTCCATCTTAGACTGAATATCTTTTTCAATTAAATGAGCTTAGAAAAAATATCCAAGGTATGTGTGGATAGAAAGAAAAAAAGATGATTTAATTATTTGTAGATCATATTACTATACATATAAAAACTTCAAAATTTTTACAAGTAAATTATTAGAATTAGTTCAGCAAGGTCACTAGGTAGTTCAGAAAAATCAGTTATGTTCCTATATATCTACAAAATTGATTTAAAAAAATAAATACCATTTAAAATAGCACTCAGAGTACAAAATACTTAGTAAAATTAATACAATATTTCCAAGAGTTTTATGGGCAAAAGTAGAAATTCATATGTTGCAACATTTTAAAAGGCTTAAATGAATAAAGACATTATACTGTGTTCATAAATCAGAGATTATCTGCAACTTAAACTTTAAAATTCTGACAGAGGGGGCAGAATAGTGTAAGTGTATATATCTGGTTTTATTTGGCAAACAGATTATAAAATTTAAATAGAAATGTCAGATGCCAAGAATAGTCTAGAAACTCTCCAAAAAAAAAAAAAGAAGAAGAAGAAGGATTTCCCTCTTTCAGCTACAGTAATCAAAACAATGTTGTATTGGAGCAGAATGATATAGACATATAGACCATTATAACACCATATAGAATCTTAAAAGTGTGCATATATAGAAACTCGATATATGACAAGATGGCATTCTAGATGAGTGGGAAATAGAACAAGACATTCACAGTTGGCACTGGAACAATCGGCTGTCTCAGAAAAAAGAAATTGATCTTTTAACATTCCATGCAAATGAAAAATCCATTTCAGGTGGGTTAAAAACCTAAACATGAAAGAAAATTCAATTCATAAGTGCTCCATAGGGAACTGCTTTTTAAATATGATAAGAAAAGCAAAATCACTGACAGAAATATTGCAGTTTGTACTTCATTAAAATTAAGTACTTTTGATCATGAGGGGAAGCTAGAAAAAAAATAATGAAGCTAAAGAGTGAGAGAATATATTTGCCTTACCTGTAAATACGTTAGAATTAGCACCCAGAGTATAAAAGGAACTTCTACAAAATAAGACATCTCAATAGATCAATGTATCAAGAAGTCTATTCAGGTAAACCACAAATAGAAAAATCTAAATGATCAATAAGTTAAAAGGTAATTCATCTTATTACCATCACCAATGATTTTTCAATGTCAGAATATAATTCACAACTGAAATATAAAAGTTTGCTTCATTTTTAAGAAAGTATCTGGGGGCACCTGGGTGACTCATTCATTTAAGCATCTGCCTTCTGCTCAGGTTTTGACCCCAGGGTCCTGGGATAGAGCCCTGCATCAGACTCCCTGCTGAGAGGGAGCCTGCTTCTCCCCCTCCCTCCACCTGCTGATCCCCCTGCTTGTATTCTCTCTCTGTGTCAAATAAATAAATAAAATCTTCAAAAAGAAAAAGAAAGTGTCTGATGATGAAGGTGTGTTATAAAATTATTTTCCTTAGGAAGTATTACGGTGCACTATAATTCACTATTTAATACTTTATATTAATTTATATAATTAATTAGACAGGAGATTAAAAGTATATTTCTATTTTTATATTTTGGAGGTAGACTTTTTAAAATTTAAAATTATCCATTTTCAAATTCATTTTACTTGAAAATAATGTAACACTTTCTAACTATCTATCTATCTATCTATCTATCTATCTATCTATCTAATCTAATCTACCAACCTGTGGAGAAAAAGCATTGAGAAATTTGTTTTCTCTGACTCAAATTTTGCAAAGACCTGAACTTGTATAAAAATATTCTTGGGAAATAAATTATAGATTTCACAGGGCAAGGGTACATACATTAGGAAGCTGTTGTAGGATATTATACCTCCAAAACACGTATAACCACTATTTACCTACTTATTAATAAGTTCAGTTAAGTATTTTATTGATAATATTAGAAAAGATAACTTGAAACTTCTTTGAATGATAACTTGTTGAGTAGAATTTTCCTTGTGGAAGGTTGTTTTCCTGCAGCACTTTGAATATATCATGCCATTCTCTTCTGGTCTGTAACATTTTGGCTGAAAAATCTGCTTATAGTCTTATGGGGGTACCCTTGTACATAACAAGTTGTTTTTCTCTTGCTACTTTAATATTCTCTCTTTAAAATATCTTTTGACATTTTATAAGAATGTGTCTTGGTGTGGATCTCTTTGGGTTCATCTGACTTGGAATTCTCTGTGTTTTCTGGACCCGGCAGTCCGATCCTTTATGAGGTTAGGGAAGAAGTTTCAGCCATTATTTCTTCGAATAAGTCCTCTGCCTCTTTTTCTCTCTTTTGTCCTTCTGGGACCTCCATACGGAGAATGTTACTCCACTTGATGTTGGTCCATAGCTCCCATAAGCTATCTTCACTTTTTAAAATTCTTTTTGCTGGTCTGATTGGGTGAGTTCCATCACCCTGTCTTCAAGATGGCTGATCCATTCTTCTGCTTCCTATCATCCGCGATTGAGCCCCTCTTGTGTATTTTTCACTTAAGTTCTGGTATCCTTCATCTCTGTGACTTCTGTTTGGTACGTCCTTATATTTCCCTTCTCTCTGTGTAAGTTCTCCCTGTGTTCATCCACTCTTCTCCTAATTTCAGTGAGCATCTTTATGATCATTACTTTGAATTCTTTATCAGGTAGATTACTTATATCCATTACATTAGGATCTCTTTCTGCAGTTTTATCTTGTTCTTTGTTTTGGAACATATTTCTGTTTCCTTATTTGGTTAACTGTCTGTGTTTCTTTCTGTGTCTTAGGTAAACCAGCTGCCTCTCCCAGTCTTGATGGAGTGGACCTGTGTAAGTAAACCCTCTCCTTCAACCTTGCCCTAACTCCTGGTTGCCTCTTGAACATTTGTGATTGTCTCAGCAACCTGATTTATTCTTGATAGATCCCCATTGTTGAGGGTGTGCCAAGACCTGTCAGTGTTCCAAGAAGAGGGGTATAATTTAGCACCTAGTTTATTATTAGGCTGATTGGAAGCCATCCCCTCAGGCAACAGCTTTTAAACTATGCAAATAAACAGTTTTATGGGGCCAAAATGGTAAACCATGTGGCCTTCAGACCAGAATATCTGGAGGTGTTGTCTAGGTGACAGTTCCAAAAATCAGGGCTAAAAAAAAAAAAAAATCAGGACTCAGGATGAGAGTATAAGCTTCTTTCTGGGAGGTAGCAATAGGCTGTAGTGAGACCAAGAGAGTACGTAAGGATGGTTGTCTTGTTGCTTATGTTCTCTGAGAGTTCTTCTCCTCTAGACATGTGGCAAACCTAAAGCCTGCCCCTCAGGCTGAAGCTCCAGTATAAGTAAATAGGCCTTTTTCACAGGAAGACTGGAATTTGTTTCAGTCTGCTGTCTCTGCAGTGCCCTGTGGGTTATAGCCTGCCAAGAACTGTTTTTCCCATTGTTACAGTCCCATGGAGCCCAGGAACTCAAGTCCCCTTGGCCACCAGGGCCAGGCAACCAAGGGATTTCGTGCACACTCCTGCTTTAGTAAAGCAGCTGGAAGGCGTCGGAGGTAGGGTACACTCACCTGCTTCAGCAATGCAGCAGCTGAGTGCCTTGTCTCTGCAACCAAGGACTTTAGCAAGGGAGTGTGAGAATGCCCTGACTGCTAGCCCTCATCAGGTCTATGCAAGGAGCAGGAAAATGCTGCAACCACAAGCCAGTACTCACTGGCTTTAGGAAGGCACCAAGAGGGTGACACTTTTGTGTGTGCCTCCTACGCTAGCAAGGTAATGAACAGTGCAAAATGGCACCTACCAGTTTCTTTCTGGAGAGAGTCCCAACTATCTCCTACACTTCCGCCAGATACTTTAAGATTAGCAACTAAATTTTCATCTATAGCTTAGGCACTTTTCATATTACTGCTTTTTTTTTCATATTACTGCTTTTGTCCTGGGTCCCAGGACAAGTGAGACCACACATGAACCCTTTATAAGAGAATCTCAGTTTGCTATAGCCCTTTAGGTGACTTGGGCATAAGCCCCATTAGTTTCCCAGCTAAGTGTTTTGGGAGCGCATCTTTCTGATGCAGATCCCAAGGGTGGGAATGCCTGATGTGGGGCACAAATCCCTCACTCCTTCAGGAGAATCTCTGAACTTACAAGATCCCTTCCTACTGTGGCTCACCACACCAGGGTTGGGGTTTTTGGTGAGACTGTGTCTCTCCTCCTACCTGTCTCCATGTGTTTTGTTTTGTTTTGTTTTTAATTTTATCCTTTATTGTGGAGAAGCAGTTCAATTAGTGTTCACTTCTTTTTCAGAGGAAATCGTTCCAGATCTAGCTGTAGATTTGTTTTGTCTGTGGAAGGAGGTGAATTCAGAATCTTCCTACACCGCGTTCTGTGATAGTCCATTTATTGTTCAAGTGAATACCAATCCCATAATAGCTATGTTTATTAAATATGATTTTATTTTATAAAATCTACCAAAAGAATAATGATATTTTATCCTAGCTTATCAATGAGTTTGGCATTCAATCCATGATTCTCCAAAATTACCTGTCTGAAATGACATATACGTTCTTTATCCATCACACTGAGACCCTTCAAAGTACATAATATCCAATAAAGAATATAAAACATCACTGCCAGACTTAGTCAATAATTACACAGAATTTTAATCACGATTAAGATGACTTCCTTTTTTGTGTCTGCGTAAAACATTTGAAGGTTAATTTGCTTTATAATGTTGAAATCTTATATTCTCATTTATTTCGTTGTTTACAAATTACTCATTGGATTATGAAAGAAAATCAGCTCCTGATTGTGACATTTGTTGTTATTTTAACTTATCCAAAGGCAGCTCACATATTTTATCTTTTTAAAATATTGTGAACCAAATTGGGCTTATAGGGTTGCAGACATTTTTAAAGAGAAAATTAAGATAATTTGAAGATGTTATTGTTAAATATCTAGCTGGGCCAAACAAATGTGGCCAAAAATGAAATTTAAATATATGTTAGAAATTTAACATCTAGTGGTGCCTCGGTGGCTCAGTCGGGTAAGTGTTGGACTCTTGATTTTGGCTCAGAGCATGATCTCAGGGTTGTAAGATCAAGCCCTGTGTAGGGCTCCATGCTGGACATGGAGCCTGCTTGGGATTCTCTCTGCCGCTCCCTACCCTGTCTCTCCCTCTCTAAAAAAAAAAAAAAAAAAAAAAAAAAAAAAGGAAAGAAAAAGAAAGTAATCTAACATCTAATGGAAATCTAGCATTCTAACATCTTATAAATTAAGCTGTTTTCATTTTAATAAAAGTTCAGTTTTAAATTTTCTATGGAACAATACCACCAATAAATGTAATCAAGAATAATGAAGTTTTTTTCCCCCAGACAACCAAAGCAGACTTTATGTTAAGTGATTTTTATAATAATTGACATTAAGTTCTAGAAGTAAATCCAGTGGAATATTATATAAATTATAATAACTTAAATAGTAGTTCCACATCTGGTCAAACGCATATGAAAAATGTTATTTAGTATACCTCCCAGTAGAATATATATATATATATTTTATATTATTATCTTTAATGGTCGATAAAGCCCTAAGTGAAGAATGGGTTCAACTTTGTTTCTTTGAGCCTTTCACATACCTACTTGTGTATGGCACAGTTTTTAGTTTCATATATGTAAAAAACATTCCCTTTTAAAAATTATTAATGTTCTTTTCCCCTTTGTTTTTCTGTCTGGAAGATCTTTTCTTTTCTTCAACTAAGTCATGTATCTGTGTAGGGGGATGGTAATGGGGGGGTTGCAAACTAGGATTTATCATATGGAAATCATCAAAGAGCAACGCCAAGGTAACATTCAGCTCCTTGAACATAAAAATATAATTTTTGAAGCTAGAAAATAACCTTGAAACTCTGGCTAGTCTATTAAGAGAAGCAATATATATATATAAAATCCACTTTGTCATGGGCCAATCCTGGAGTAATTAGTGCACAGGTTTTTCTGTAATATATAGAAGAAAATACCCATGCTCATGTATGAGTAAATAATTTCTATGATAGCAGAAGGGTCCAGGGTAGGGATAGAGAGTGGAGAAGGGAAGAAGGTAAAGAAATAATTAGAAATGTATTATTATTTCTCCTCTTCAGGCTTTCAACTAGCTGGGGTTGTTAAATCGTTTGCGGTAATTACTCAGGATCTTTTACCTGTTCCTCTGGAACAGGATTCTATGGTGAAGATGGCATTTCCAAAGTTATATATCCAAGTGTAGAATGTAGGTTTCAGCAACATGATTAGAAAAGAAGATGATCTAGGTCATCTCAGGTCCTATGTACTTTAGACAATGCATCAATGGTTAGTGGACCTGCTCTTGGGCCTGCTGTGGTAGGAAAACAATATTTTTGAAACAGTCCAGGACAGGGTAGCTGAGTTGGAAGTTGGGGCATAGAGAAGATACAGAGGAGGCTTGGCACTCAGAAACTGCAGTTTGCTCAAAGGTACAACAATTAGCATGGGAAGATGGGCAATGCCTCTTAAAATTTTTATCCTACCTAAATAAGGACCATTGTTTCACTGGCCACAACTCGGCAGGATGTGGGCTAATCACATAGATTAGGACATTTGGTGCTGCTTTGGAAGTGTAATACTGATCTATGCACAAGAAGGACCAACCAAAGGGCAATGCCACCTGAAGTTATGGACCCTCCATAGAGGAGCCCATATCCAATAACTGGTCAAGTTTGAATACAAAGGTTTAACTTCTGCTTATCAATTCTGGCTCTCTCTGGAACGGCAAGTATGGTGAATGCCTAAGTGAAAAATGTGCCCTCAGGATATGAGAGCAAAGCCTAACAAAGATTCAAGGACATCAAACAGCTCTGGGGATATAGTAAAGCCAATGAAGTGTACACTTGGAAATAATGAATTTTGTGGTATGTGAATCATATCTCAGTTTTAAAAATAAATATATATCATGTCTGAAGAAGCTGAAGTAACCAATGGTTGAGCTAAAAAAGTGAGACTAGATGGGGAGAGTAGCAAATGGGGAAGGAAGCATGAGATAAGCTAGAACCCAAATGGTTGAAAATAATAGACTCTGAGAAACTGGGCTTGGCAGAGATCTTTTTTTTTTTTTTTTAAA
>NC_048219.1:51522943-51526621 GCF_002007445.2 Ailuropoda melanoleuca | reverse complement strand
CCCTGAGCCGAAGGCAGACGCTTAACCGCTGTGCCACCCAGGCGCCCCAGCAGAGATCTTTTCTGTTCATTATAAGCTCACTATAATATTTGATATTTTAAAAAGATATGCATTGTTTTATGGACTGAATTGTATCTCCCCAAAATTCACATGTTGAAACCCTTAATGAGACCACATTTGGAGATATGGATTATGAAGGGATAAAGTTAAATGAGGTCATAAATGTGGGGCCCTAATCCTAATAACTAATAACTAACCCTAATAACTCATGGCCTTATAAGAAGAGAGACATGAGCAAAGCATGCACACAGAGGAAAGGTCATAGTAGGACAGAGCGAGAAGGAGACCATCTGTAAGTCAAGGAGGGAGGCCTCAGAAGAAACCTCATCTGCCAACATCTTGATCTTGGGCTTCCAGCCTCCAGACTTGAGAGAAAAAATATTTCTGGTTGTTAAGCCACACAGTCTGTGGTATTTTTTCTGGCAGCCCTAGCATACAGATACATGCATATTAGTTGGATAAAAATTCTTTAAAAATAAAGAAAATAAAACACACAATAAAATCAGTCATTATTTTTCTTACACAGAGACTATACGGCCCCAGAAAGCTGTACTGAATGCAAGGTCTTTCATTCTTTGTATCAATATGGCAATTGACAGAAGCCTTTATTAGCTTATAAAACAAGAAAAAAAAAATAGTCCATAAAGGTGTAAGATAAATAAGTTCAAGACCCACTTACCCATAACTACTTTTAATGATGGGTAATAGCTTCAAAAAATAGATCAACCAAAGTAAGAAAACAGAAACCAAATAGTTTAAATTGAAAGGGGCAGCATAATGAAGAGATGGCATAGGCATCTGTAGAGCCAGATTGCCTGAGATTGGATTCTGATTCGACAGCCATTAATTGTGAGATCTTAGGCAAATTCTTAATTTATCAAAGATGCACTTTCCCTACTCATAAAGGAGGGTTAACACCAACTCTTCCTAACAAGATTGTTGGGAGTTTTACATGTAACCAAATACATAAACTATTTTTATGGAGAATGCCACATACTAAGATTTAAATAGAAATTAGCTTTAAAACTTAATACATAAAAATAGAAACCAAAGAAATGAGCTTTGCCTCAGGATTACCTTTTTGGATTTAGCAGAATGTAAATTTAAAAAAAATTTTTGTGGTATTGTAATAGCAATTATGGCCTGAAAGGGGAAACAAAAGGCCCTAATTACTCCTTTTCTTAAAACATATATTTTTAGATTGGTAATATTTGGGCCTGAAACCTCCAATCTCTGAAGTAGACTACCAATTACCAATCAATTCCCAACTTTTACTTGAGTAATTCTACCTTTCAGTAGAGAGGAATTATAATAAATCTCTTTACATTTTTTCCCATGGAAGTCTTTCTTTATCACCCCATGTGTATGCTTTGAAACTCAGAAAAGAATGTTACGTGGACCCTATAGATTTTTGCAGTGGTGCATAAAATGAGAGCTAGAGCCAGGACTTGACACTCAAACCAGTGACTCTAAGTATAAACAAGTGTCCACAGGAAGTGCCCTTTGAAATTACATCAGATTAGATTGGATTCCAGCAGTAGGATCTTGTTGTAGTAAATCTTCTCTTAAAAAGTTAATAAAACTTGGGGCGCCTGGGTGGCACAGCAGTTAAGCGTCTGCCTTCGGCTCAGGGCGTGACCCCAGCGTTATGGGATTGAGCCCCACATCAGGCTCTTCCGCTATGAGCCTGCTTCTTCCTCTCCCACTCCCCCTGCTTGTGTTCCCTCTCTCGCTGGCTGTCTCACTCTCTGTCAAATAAATAAATAAAATCTTAAAAAAAAAAGTTAATAAAACTAGTGAAGTACAGGAATTTATAGCGGGATCTACACCTTGAAGTCATTTTATTTCCTTAAATATTTAAATCACATGTGTTGTTGAAGCCAGGAATAATTTACCATAGAACCGTATTTACATTTTTCCATCAAATGCATAAGGCCATAGAATGGAGAAATAAGGTGTAAAGATTCTTGTTTTGGTAGTTATTTTGGTTGATGATTTTCAGACATCATTCATTTATTCAAAATATTTATTGAGAAATGACTTTGTTTCAGGAACTTTAATATAAACATGGCACATACATAGATTTATACATGTGGCAGATAAACCACTGATCGCAATGCATTAAACCACACTATTTTTGGAGTGCACTTTCCTCAGTTTAAATCTTAGTAGTCTACTTAGTTTTGACGGCAATGGGGACCGTTTGAAGATGTTTACAAGGGGGTGATTATAATTATGGAACATGGCCACCCAATGCCTACTAAATAAATTTAAAACTCCTTAGCATATTGTAATTGAACTTTATGGTCTGTTCCCTCATCTCCCATTCACATTTCCCCAGCTGTATATTCTTTCCAAAAAAGGGCATTACATATCTTGCTTTAGTGTCTTTGTGCAAACTGCCTGGCCTACTGCACTATTTTCCCCACTCTTAGAAGAATCGGTGAAGCCCAACTCCTCCTCATTCATCCAGACTAAACTCATGTGTCATCTCCTTAGAAAAGTCTTCCCTGACTCCATTGTTTTTGCCTGCTCTGCCATGTTCAGTGAGTCACTTCTAAATCTGGTCCCACAAAACTTTGGGGCTATTACTATCAACACTCATCACATAATCCTGTAATTATTGAATCACATGTCTAAGTCTGCAGACAATGAGGCAAAGGCTCTTATTAATTTTTTTGTCATAATACAATATCAAGGACACAGGCACTCAAAAATGTGTTTGAGTATTTGTGGTTGGAATGAGAAAAAGGTGGGTAATGGTAGTGGAAAGGTGCATGCATTTTATATCTTTGTTTACAGTATTAGATGACAGTACCATAGAATTGAATTATTCTCCATAAGTAACAGAGAACCATTGGGACTTTTAAACAGATCTGTAATATATCAGATTCATGGATTCATTGTTTTAGCAATTAGATATGAGACCAGGCTAAGAATAACATTTGTCAGACACTGATTTGATGGAGTAGATGCTGTCAAACCGAGGTAGCTAGTAGTCTAAAGCTCCGTCATTCCCCTCTCAAACCTGCATGATCTTTCAAATAGGGTGACTTTCTGTTTAGTCACAAATGCAGCCTGCATACACACAAATGGCTGGACCAGTTGTCAATATGATGAAACATGTAAGCCTTTGAGTACCTCTCTTCACCCATAACTCTTCTGTCATCCCATTTTCTTCCTGGGACCTCCTTGCTGCCTATAAGTCAGCAACCACAAAGTAAATATCATGCTCAGCAAAGAAACTCCAGGATTCTGTTTCAGAGCCCCAGGCAGCAACATTTCTGAGTAATTGATGCCCATGTCCTCCTTCATGTTAAATATTTATTTTGACTATCACTCCTAGTTATACAAGTAATTCCGACCACAAACTACTGAACTGGGGTAACAGCTATGCTGGGAGTTATCGTAATAGCACAAGTAAGTGATAATAACCAAACTGACATCTCCAGTGAGGTGGAGGATGTGGAGTTATAGCTGAGATTCCGTTCCAGGTGAGGGAAGAAAGTATTAAGTTCCCTAAACTTAAGGAAAAAGCATTAGGTTCAGAATGGGGCAGAATCTCAGTTAATAGGAATGGGATACTTGATGTCTTCCTAGATTAGCAACTTGTCAGAA
>NC_048219.1:51365079-51522153 GCF_002007445.2 Ailuropoda melanoleuca | reverse complement strand
GGATCTACACCTTGAAGTCATTTTATTTCCTTAAATATTTAAATCACATGTGTTGTTGAAGCCAGGAATAATTTACCATAGAACCGTATTTACATTTTTCCATCAAATGCATAAGGCCATAAAATGGAGAAATAAGGCGTAAAGATTCTTGTTTTGGTAGTTATTTTGGTTGATGATTTTCAGACATCATTCATTTATTCAAAATATTTATTGAGAAATGACTTTGTTTCAGGAACTTTAATATAAACATGGCACATACATAGATTTATACATGTGGCAGATAAACCACTGATCGCAATGCATTAAACCACACTATTTTTGGAGTGCACTTTCCTCAGTTTAAATCTTAGTAGTCTACTTAGTTTTGACGGCAATGGGGACTGTTTGAAGATGTTTACAGGGGGGTGATTATAATTATGGAACATGGCCACCCAATGCCTACTAAATAAATTTAAAACTCCTTAGCATATTGTAATTGAACTTTATGGTCTGTTCCCTCATCTCCCATTCACATTTCCCCAGCTGTATATTCTTTCCAAAAAAGGGCATTACATATCTTGCTTTAGTGTCTTTGTGCAAACTGCCTGGCCTACTGCACTATTTTCCCCACTCTTAGAAGAATCGGTGAAGCCCAACTCCTCCTCATTCATCCAGACTAAACTCATGTGTCATCTCCTTAGAAAAGTCTTCCCTGACTCCATTGTTTTTGCCTGCTCTGCCATGTTCAGTGAGTCACTTCTAAATCTGGTCCCACAAAACTTTGGGGCTATTACTATCAACACTCATCACATAATCCTGTAATTATTGAATCACATGTCTAAGTCTGCAGACAATGAGGCAAAGGCTCTTATTAATTTTTTTGTCATAATACAATATCAAGGACACAGGCACTCAAAAATGTGTTTGAGTATTTGTGGTTGGAATGAGAAAAAGGTGGGTAATGGTAGTGGAAAGGTGCATGCATTTTATATCTTTGTTTACAGTATTAGATGACAGTACCATAGAATTGAATTATTCTCCATAAGTAACAGAGAACCATTGGGACTTTTAAACAGATCTGTAATATATCAGATTCATGGATTCATTGTTTTAGCAATTAGATATGAGACCAGGCTAAGAATAACATTTGTCAGACACTGATTTGATGGAGTAGATGCTGTCAAACCGAGGTAGCTAGTAGTCTAAAGCTCCGTCATTCCCCTCTCAAACCTGCATGATCTTTCAAATAGGGTGACTTTCTGTTTAGTCACAAATGCAGCCTGCATACACACAAATGGCTGGACCAGTTGTCAATATGATGAAACATGTAAGCCTTTGAGTACCTCTCTTCACCCATAACTCTTCTGTCATCCCATTTTCTTCCTGGGACCTCCTTGCTGCCTATAAGTCAGCAACCACAAAGTAAATATCATGCTCAGCAAAGAAACTCCAGGATTCTGTTTCAGAGCCCCAGGCAGCAACATTTCTGAGTAATTGATGCCCATGTCCTCCTTCATGTTAAATATTTATTTTGACTATCACTCCTAGTTATACAAGTAATTCCGACCACAAACTACTGAACTGGGGTAACAGCTATGCTGGGAGTTATCGTAATAGCACAAGTAAGTGATAATAACCAAACTGACATCTCCAGTGAGGTGGAGGATGTGGAGTTATAGCTGAGATTCCGTTCCAGGTGAGGGAAGAAAGTATTAAGTTCCCTAAACTTAAGGAAAAAGCATTAGGTTCAGAATGGGGCAGAATCTCAGTTAATAGGAATGGGATACTTGATGTCTTCCTAGATTAGCAACTTGTCAGAACGTTAAAATATCAGTACAGAGTTTCTAAAATAATTCTAAATTTTGAACTGGTCCTTGAATATGACATGGGTGTAATGTTACACATATGGGATGAAACAGCAAACTGCTTTGGGGACAGTAAGATGAGGATATAAGAAGCTAAGCAAATTCTGAGTTCTCATGAGAAGAATTTAAATATCCATTTTTACATATAAATAAAAATTTTCTTGTTTTAGAAGTCAGTAAGGGGAAAAAAGTATACTAGCTTAAAGGGTTAAAACTGCCTTTCCAAATAATTGAGTACATAAAGAGTATTTTTTAATATGCATTGTCTTGGCCAAGAGATATAATTTCATGTGCAAAATATGAACTGAATAATGAACTATTTAATATTGAATATAGACATGATTCGGTATGATTCTTGTTATTTTTTCCTTTTCATTAATATGAATGGTCTAATATAACTGATGATACTATTCCAGTCATACTGACTCAAAAGTGTGAGAATCATCCTGGATTCCTTCTCCTTCGCCTCTTGTATCATCAGTTACAAGATCTCACAAATTCTACCTCATATATTTCTAGGAAGTCTATGGCCAAATATCCTTTTCTGAATTACTGTGTGCATTTATGCATTTTCATATATTCCTGACCTATTACAATTATATTCTAGGTAAAGTCATTTATAACTGGTCCCGTTTATTCTGATTACTTTTGGTCACAAGAGCAGAACTCATTTTACTAATTAAGTTCCAGCCAATATAATATGTCACTTCTGAGCTCTTACCATTTAAGTCTGCAGCCCTGGTTGGAAGCCTCAAGTGGTAGTTTTAGGGTTAGGGAGGCATAGGGTTAGTATCTTCAGTAGGCTTAGTCCATGCCCTTCTCAATTTCCTAAATGTAATCATTTAGGAGAGTGGGAAATTGATACCTGGGAAATATTGCAAGAATGTTGGACCCATATGATTTCAGTGTTCAAGAAATTGAAGTAAGCCAGGCAGAGAGTGTGTTTGTGTGTGCGTGCATGTGTGTGCATGTGTGCATGGTCATGTGTGGCAGTGTGTGTATATTATTTTCTAACCATATACAACTACAACTGATAGGAGACCTAGGAAAAGGATTTAACTAGTGTTATTGTTTAGCACAGTAGACAAGATAGAATGACAGAAAGGCAAAAGAACTGATTATATATGCAGGTGAATAAATTTAATGATTGAACATAGAATTTAATCTACATAAAGTTAGATGTGAGGACATGAATAGAGTAAGTGATAGTGAAAGGTTACTAAGATCATAGATTATGGATACAAATGGCATTGAAGGCTTTTAAGGCTTGAGGTACGAGAGGTAGTGAGATAAAAGGATAAGAAGTGATAGGAAATTAAAATTTAAAATATGGAGTATTGGTACTTAACATTGGGATGATAAGGTCAAGTGTAATGTCACAGGAATAAGAGAGCAAAGAAGATGACATCATAGGAATAGAGAAAGAAAAAAAAGTTGGAGACCAGAATTTTGGTAAAATCATCTATGTTGATTGTAATTTGATAAAATTATGCATTTATAATATTGAAATTACCACAAGTAATGAGATAAATAGAGTCAGAAAAATAGCAATGAGCTGGGAGTTAAGTATTGAATATTAATTTTTAAAAGTGGGCATACACAATAGATGCGTATGTGAACTTAGCATTTTGTATTTTGTAGCGGTGGAGTGAGAAGCAACAATACATATCTCAATTTATTTTTTAACTAGTGTGGTCATTGGGTTTTGAAAGCTGAAAATTTTTTACACTGTGTTAAGCTTAAGTCTTTTGATTATGTTTATGAGGGAAATTTTATTTCAATTGAATATGACAAGTTTATATAAATGTTAAGTCCATGGAACAAGGATTGCTTAGAAATGTACAGAATATATTTTTAAATAAAGACAATAGTTGATTTAATTTTCTCCTAGAACAGGAAGAATATAAAGATAATGGGTAAAAAAATCAGATAAATATGTAGGAATATAGTTTGCTTCACTGATCTGACCACAACAATGAAAAACACCTTCAAAATGTCCTTAAAATATTTAGATATTTTTCCTTAGCATATATTTGATTTTGATGGCTTAGATTTATGAATTTTTGTGAAATAATTAAGTCGACTTAAATAGTTGCTTCATCTGATCATAATATTCTTGTAAATATACATGTTCAAACAGTATTCTAACATTTTTACGTATTATACTGAGATGTGCAAATTTATATAAAACGTAGACTCCTCCAGAAGAGTTGTAATGCAGTACTTATTTATTCCCAAGGTCTTTCATAAGAAACAATGAAAGACTTCTGGGCATGTTTAATGAATTTAAAATGACTTCAACTTTTTATAAAGTTTATTTAGTCCTCTTTCCATTTTAGTTATTTTTATGGTGTAGAAGTCATTTCAAGGTTCTCTAGTGATCTAAAGAGTTACCTCCAGAATGGTGCAGGTTGATGAAGAACAAAATTGGACAGTACAATTCTTGGCTTTCATTTCAGTCTATGCAGCCCCACTTTCATCTGTTTTATATATTAGGATTCTGCTTAAGGTTATGTTGGAAACAATAGCTTTTACTGATGAAAAGAATAATGATGATGAATACCTGAGAAACAGAAATGAGCACTAGATCCCAGGATATGTTTTGTCTATATAACCATTCTACATACAGCACAAATAAATTATATTTAATAATTTAATTTTTTTTATTTCTCCTCATTATATGGCAATCAAAGGGCAAAGATTTTACTCTGCTTTTTTAAAGGTTATCATAGCACCTGGAGATGTTTCTGATGTTTATTAACTGCTCCATAAATATTTATTAAATAAAGGGATATGGAGACAGAAGCCTACGCAATTCTTAATCTTTCAACATTTGCCTTTCTTCCTTTAGGAAAAAAAAAATAGGGGAAAAAACTGTTACCTCAGTTGTGAAGAACAAAGGAGATGATGTGTGTAAAGATATTCCATAAACTGTTGAGCACTCTCCCTATTAAGCATAAAGTATAAGGCACCATTGTTAGATGAAATAATTTGTTTTCATTAGCTTAGCATTCAAAGACATAAAAAATAATGCATAAATAAAGTTATTGGTGGTATTTTTTTCCAGTAACCTCAATCACCATGATAATTTGGGGTGAGGGGGTAATACACAAAGAGATAGGACAAAAAGCTTGCAGTAAATACTGGCAGATAAAGGTGCTATAGTTTTACAAGGGAAAGAAAGTGGTCCAATAACAAGACAAAAGCAAAAATGAAACCCAAATTCTCTCTTGACCTCAGCTATGATCTGGGATATATTGTTCCAATCAAGTGGAATAATTTTTTTTAAATATTTTATTTATTTATTTGAGAAAGAGAAAGAGAAAGAGAAAGTGCATGGGAGGAGAGGCAGAGGAGAGAGAGTCTTAAGCAGACTTGGCACTTAGCCTGGAGCCCAACATGGGCCTCAATCCCATGACCCCAAGATCTCGACCTGAGCCAAAACCAAGGCTTGGAGGCTTAACCTACTGTGTCACCCAGGCACCCCTGGAGTAAATTTTAATAACCCTAATGTTACCATAGATTAAACAGTGATTTTAAGAATACAATGGTACACATGGAATGCTCTTTCTAGAGGAAAGCAGACTGTTAGACCATGATTATTTATTTTAATAATTACATACTCTCTATCAGAATCTGTATTAGGCATTTTATATACATTATCTGATTTAACCGTCATAACAACTCTAAGAGTTTCAAATTATTTTTCTCATCAAGCTGCAAAGAAATGACTGGGTTTGTGCACTGATGCAAGCAAAATGTAGATTTGAAATTTCAGTTTCACTTTCTTTAGCTCTAAATGTGTGTTCATTCCATTTTGGAAAATGAAGCCATACCCCAGTAAAAAGTAGGTGGAAAAAATTCGGTGGAGCAATAAAAATGAATTAAAAAAAAAACTGTACTACAAATAAAGCCCCGATTACAAGGAAGCAACTTTTTCACATGTAATGAGATGTTCAGAATACCATTAGAATTCAGATCAGTGAAAACTAAGAAAAATAGGGTCTGAACACATACGTTATTTTATCATTAACAAAGTACTGAAAATGTGTAGAATCCCAAGCAATGTTTACAGTCATTGTCCATATCTGTGCAATTATACTTATATTTACAGTTTACTTAAATATGTAGTTATTTTCCTATACTGCAGATCAACCATATGTAACCATATGGAGGTCTTCATAAAGTTTCAATTAAAGAAAAATGTCCTGACTTCCTGGATAACTACAGTAAAGCCATAGTAGGGTTATCCTCTCTTTCATGCTAGAAACCACACAAAATTAACATGGAAAATTAAGTCCTAAATCTGCTGTAATAAAAGTAAGGGACTGAGAAAAGCCACATAATTAAAAATGTGTATTTTTTTAAAATAGTCAATATTAGATAAAATTCACCCTCAAAGTAAGTGGCCAATTTTAGGAAGCACTAGCAAAAATGTTGACTTGGAGTTCAAGGAAAGTGTCCTTATTCAAATACCTAACTGTTGAGAAACCTGTGGAGACAGTTAGAAGAAAAACTTTTCCTGGGCCTGATTCAGTTCAGAGAGACACAAAGAAATATAGAGTGCCATATGTGAAGGGAGCAGTCTGTCTCTGTGGACTCTATGAATTTTAAAGTCTAAAAAGCTACCACTTCTTCATCCATTGTTGGAAAATACTGCAAATGGCTAATTCAGAAAACAGTTATTCATTCAATGATGAATAATTTAAAGAAGATGGCACAACCTTCATACAAAGATCAAAATAATTGAGAAAATAGAAGCAACACTTCTCAATAGATAAAAAAAAAATAACTCTGTGGGAAGATGTTGCCACACAGCAGAGAAAAACTATAAATAAACAGTTCACTATTAATGCTGTGCAAGATATCCAGTCAACCGGACCACTAATGATTTAGTGTCAACAATGATAAGATTTATCTCCCTGTTCATAAACAGTCATACAGTGGTATTTTTCTCTAGAGTGTTTCATCTGAACACCTGATGCATTCTTCTTGTATTAGAGCTGAGAAATATACACACTGGGATTTGGTGACAGAACTTGAATGTAGATCTCAGTTTATGTCTCTTAAGTAAAGCACCTAAATCCAAATTTCCCCCATCATTTTTAGAACTAGGAGAAAACTAGCTGTTTTGCTTAGATGGCAATCATTTACATGGTTATTGGGTGTTTTCGAGAAAAATTTTTCACAGTGGGAGACTTTTTACAGATAAGAAATTCATCAGTGATAGAGGAAAAGATTGCAAAAACAGTCTAGTTAAATGTTATTACGGGGAAATTGCACATTTTGTCTATTTAAACATTATTGCTTTGTTTTGGAGCGTAGGTTCAAATAAGTTTTAGAATATAAAATTTCCAAGAAGTCATTTTCTTTAAGAAACTATCTAGGTTAAAAATAAACTTTTGTCAGCAGAAAAACTGTTTAGCTAACCATTTGTAATCCTTAGCTGGAGAAGAGCAGAGGGAATCAAACTCCATCAATTGTGTGATAAATAGCCTGGGCTGTAGAACTTTCAAGCAGAGGATAGTCATGTGAGAGAAGCACACACACTAGACAATATTTTTATCCCTTAATTTAAAGTCATGGGATTGAGGGGTAGAGAGGTTGAAGTAGAGGGCACAGTCACTGGGTTTGATTTTTTTTTCTTTTTGTTTCAGTTTTGCTTTGATCCAGGCAGTGAATAAGTTCAAAAAAGCTCCTCTTACCCAATCTGCATGGGTGTAAATGCCTGAATCCTGGGGAGATGAGTTCAGTTCAGCAGCTTAGCTAATTGAAAAACATTGACACCCAAATTGACCTGCTTATTTCTTACCTCTGAGGCCACAAGCCTCATATTGGCAGGAGCAGCTGGGGCAGCATATAGAACACATCAAGATGTGTCTGAGCGTAAGTAGGTTTTAGAAAAATGAAAGGGTTATAACCATGGATAGATAAATAGCAAATGATATCATGTAAGAATGGTCAATGGTACTTCAAAGTACTGATGGTATTATTTTTCTTTAGTACTTGTATTAAAGCAGCATCCGATTTTAAGTAATTTAAAGAAATAGCTTGCATATATGTATATGTATATTTAGTCTATAATTTTGACAAAACAGGTCATGAGCTTTTGACATATTTTGTTACTTTAAATAAATTTGGTTGACTTAAATTTTAACATGTTTTTCTAGATTTTAAATACTCTCTATTTAGAATTTTTGTCATAGATATTGCCATTTTTATTAGTTAACTACAATTTTGTTTTAAGGATTTCCACTGAAGTCAATTTAAAATTCTAAAAAAAAAGTGTACAATAAAATTTGTATTCTAGATGAAATAATACTGATGATTATCTTCGTAAAGAGTGAAAATGGATAGTACAAGATGTAAGAAAAAAGAGAAGGAAAGAGAGAAAATAAATGCAGCAGGGAGAGATACAAAGACATCAAAATAGAAAGATGCAGAGAGGTTTCATTCTTAACACAGACACCGCAAATTTTATTCTCGGTATATTCTCTTCCAATCAGTGAAATACACTTTTACCATTGTGAAATGTCTCTCATTTTAAAAAGAAATCCCCCTGTAGACAGAGATATGGAATATTTTTTTGTCAACTTTCTCTTGCTTATCTGTTACTTTTGAGTTTTCTTTTATGTAGGTCAGGCATTTTTTTTCTGCATCTCTCTCTAGAGCAAAATGCCTTAAATTAGTGAACTACATTCATTTTCCCAATTCCTCTTCTGTGGTTGTTTCTTGAAGCTATTACAATCAGGCTTCTGTTCCTATCATACCACTCAAGTTGTGCTTGTTAAAGTTACCAGTAACCTCCAGCTAAATCAATGCACTGATAATTTCTCAGCTTTTATCCTACTTGATTCATTTGTAGTATTTGACAAAATAGATAACTTCCTTTTTTTTTGAAAACATATACTTCATTTGCTTTCTGGGCTTACACTACTACTATCTCATTAGTCTCTTTGACTCAGGTCCCTTTCCACTTTTCTCCCATCTACTATTTTCTGTAGGATGGATTATTTCTCCTATGGTTCAATTTTCTACCATTAGAGTAGTTAGTACATTTATATTTAGTGTAATATTTATATGGCTGTACTTTATTTTCTGCATTTAGTTAGTTAAATATTTTCTAGTATTCCATTTGATTTTTTCTATTGGCTTTAGTCATATTTATATATATATGTGTGTGTGTGTGTGTGTATTTATATATGTGCATATGTGTTACATATTGTGATTTCTAATTTTTAACTTATCCTACTCTACTTATATTTAATATTAAACCACTTCACATAAAATGTAAGAAGTTAGCAATGGTACAGTGCTATTAAATCTCCCATTCCTAATGTGTTGCATATATGTATATTCTACATATATTCATTCAGATTTTCTATCTGGCATCATTTTACTGCAATCTGAAAAACTTCGTGTGGTATTACTGTCTATCATTACCTTTAGTACCATTTTTCTGTCAACAAGTGTTCTCATTTTTTTTTTCCTTATCTGAAAATACCGTTTTTCAAATAAGTGCTATTTTGGTGGGATGTAAAATTCTGGAGAATGACTAATACAAGTATATTTTTAGCACTTTAAAGATGTTGTATTCTTGCCTACATTTCTGTATGATCAGGAGTCAACCGTAAGTTTTATTTTTATTTTTGTTTCCCTACGTATAAGGTGTCCTTTCCTGCGCTGCCTTCAAGATATACTTTGTTCTTGCAAAGTTTGTTTCTGATATGCTTATGTATGACTTTATTTTATTCAACTTCAGGTACACTAAACTTCGAACATAGGCATTAATATACATTAATACTTATCATAAATTTGGTGATATTTCTTTGGATATTTTTTCTGCTCTATTCTCTATGTTTTCTCAATCATTGACTTCATTATATCTGTGTTGGACCACTTTTCATTGTCCCACAAAGCCCTGATGCTTTTTTCAGTGTTTCCAATATTTTCTATTCTTTTCATTCAATGAGATATTATTTTATTGACTGTCTTCAAGTTCATTGACCCTTTATTTTGCAGTAACTGACTTCCATTAACTTTTTCTAGTCATATCACATATATTTTTTGTAGTTTTAAATTTAATATAGTTTCCATACCCCCTGAAGTTCTGCATTTATTTACTCATTATGTCGGTCTTTTCCTTTAAATCATTAACTATATTTATAATGGCTGATAAAAAATTCTTATTTTTTAATGTTATCATCGGCAGTCATCTCAAATTTCATTTTTAGTGACTTTATATTAACTTCTAATGGATCATATTTTCCTGCTTCTTCATGTCAAGTATGTTATACTTGACATCATGGATTATTCTTCATAGGGTATCTATGAAGGGGATGATGTTTACCTCCTAAAAGATAATTGACTTTTTTTTTTGTCAAGAATCTTGATTTAGTAAAATTTGGTTTTATTCTTTGCTGTAGTGTGTCTACTTCTTCCTTTCCTTTCCTTCGTTTCATTCTTTTATTCTTTTTTTCTCATTCTGTTCTTTGTCTTCAATCAAGAACATTGTACTAACTTTGATGACATGGCCTTTTGGAACTTCAAGTGAGTGATCATCTGCCTAGCTAGATCTAATTTTCATTGGCAAAGTAAGATTTCCACCATTTTTCAATATGTTGTGACCTCTGAAATCTCTGTTCTGATCTCAGTCCCCTAGCAGCTGCTCTCTATTAGACCTCACCGGAATCTTACCCTATATACGTGCAACCCAGCCCTTAGACAAATAACCCCGGGAGCCCCTCTGCATATTTCTGTGTCTGCCTCTGTGCAACTCCCTACTCTCCAGTAACCTGCCCCACAAATTTTAGCTACTTCAGCAAACCTTGATTTTACCTTCTCTGTTCAGTAAGACTGTGATCTTATTAGGCTATAATTCAGAACATACCCTCAGGCAGAAAGTTTGGGTGAACATGAGAAAGTATAATTCATGGATCACAGCTCTGTGATGACTTCTGGTCAACGCTTGAAAACAGATCCACATGTTTTGTCCAATTTCATATAGTTTGCTTATAAGAGCAGGTCTAATAAATACTCTGCCATGGCTAGAAACCAAAGTCTGCTCTTCTCACATATCTTGACTTGTGATTGTCTTCCCAGTTAATTTGAGTTACTAATCATCACTTACAAATGTAGGCATTTTTCTCAGTTAAAAACAATGTTTTACTTCTGTAGCTCGACAAAATCTTGAAGTCATGCTTGACTCTTCTTGATTCTTTGCATCTAATCCACTAGTAAATTCTAGTTTTACCTTCAAAATATATCCATAATATTTATCCATGGTATGGATTAACCATCTAGTGTTTCCACAGTATTCCAGCCTCTTTTCTGGACAGAATTACTTCAACAGGTTTCAAGTTAGGTTCTTCCATCTTTGACCCTTTCACGGTTGTCATTATCTTATATGACATTTTTGTGCTTAGTAGGAAAAGATGTCACCTATGATCAAAAACTTTCCATCATTTTTTTGTCTTACTCAGAAAGAGTTCACAAGTTCTTGCAGCAGCCTGAGAGGATATGATTCCACTCCTATTATCTTCATCTTCTATCACTCTTCCCTTTTTTGCTCTTCTTCTGTAGCAGTGGCCCTTTATTAGACTTGCAGTACATGAAGTTTATTCCAACTTCAGAGGCTCTACACAGGGTGTTTCCTTTGACTAGAACAATTTTCTGCAAATATGTACATTGGTTTCTGACTAAATATCACTTTGTCAATGAGGCTATCTCTGACCCGTTTATTTAAAACAGTTTTTTTTCTCCTCTTATCCCTAACCATAAACACACCTAGGAATCACTATCTTTCACGATCAGTCTATTAAATCAAGGGACCAAAATTATTTAAATAAACCAACAACTAAGTGATATTTTTGTCACTCCTGCCATAGTACGTTTTTGGGGGGAGGGGTACAAAAACTGCAGCTTTGCTTTCAGGGAACAACCTTTCATAAACTGGACATTGTCAATTCTGGAGCCATGTCCAGTGTAATAGACTATTTAATAGTGTCTTTTAGTTAGTATACCACTAAATCTACTTTAAAGCCATCATTTTCTTATTTCTCCCAATTCTCAAGTTCTATAATTAATTTTAATAATTAGAAACTCTGTAATCTTAAATTATATCTATTTTTATAGAAATACTTTTTGCTTTACCATTATGAAATGTCTCCTCTCTGTCCCATGTATAAGCTAAAGTAGGCTTCCTCTTTTAACATCTTGTTTTGATAAGGACAGCCAAGTATCTAAAATGTGTATCAATATTAATAATATGTAGACATGCACAAGCATTAAATTAAGAATTTATTGAATTCAAATATTAACTATGATTAAACATTGTGGACATTATACATCTTAATGTAATTTATCTTCTACATTTCTGGTTTTCTGCATATACTCTAATTCCTCAAGGGCACATCTAATTCTAATCACAGTGTCTGGCACATAGTATGTTTGGCCTGCAAAAATATATTGAGACACCCACAGGAAGACTGCAAGATCTGGGTTTGATTGTTAGGAGAAAGGATGATGATAGATTGAGGAATTTAAGGGTGTATTTGCCCATGGCATGGCTTAGATAACAATGTTTCTAAAAGAATAGATTGCTGTTTAATTGGAAATAAAATAACGTAAAATTAAAAAGTGTGTATGGTTTAATAGTATTTTAATAATAAATAGATGCAAAATGTACAGCATCATATTAAGGACATTGAAAAATAGATTGACTTAACAAGAACTATTGTCAGCAATACATGATAGAATGAAACACCTAGTCACTTTATATTTTAGAGATATGATAATAGCCAGTT
Source organism: Ailuropoda melanoleuca (assembly GCF_002007445.2). Taxonomy (NCBI): domain Eukaryota; kingdom Metazoa; phylum Chordata; class Mammalia; order Carnivora; family Ursidae; genus Ailuropoda; species Ailuropoda melanoleuca. The sequence continues at coordinate 51,509,504 of NC_048219.1, read as the reverse complement.
GTTGCCATAGACTACCTTCAATTCTTCAGGATATGGACCTGTCCAACTTGGCAGCTTGCTTCATCAAAACACGCACTCTGAAAAGGAATAGGGCTAGCCTTTTGCAAGAAGGAAGTTACAATTTGGGGTAATCTAATCATTGAAGTGACATCCTTTGGCATGGCCATGGTCACAGGTCTTTCTCACACTGAAGAGCGGGGGCAACACAGGAGTGAAATCAAAGACATAAGGATCATTGGGGTACCACATTAGAGACTGCCTGCCATAGTTATTCACAGTGTGTTGTTGGTTGCTGGAATCATTTGTGTATTCTTTTTTGTTACTGTCAATTGTCTGAATCTTCTTAATATTTCTTAAATTAACTTGCATTGCCTTTGTATTAAAATGTGATACTTAGCCTTTGTTGGATGTGAATATTTGGAAGGATTCTTCTAACAAAATTTGCTAAAACTCTAAGATATACTACCTTTGCCCTTTATTCTAAGATGCTGAGTCAAATTTGAAGTTTAATTATGGTATCTTTGTTAATCTTGATAGTTAGCCTATTTGACTTTTTCCTCTTTTCCAAGTCTCTGTTTACTTAATTATATTTTAATAGTAATATATGAAGGTCATAACTATCCTAAGTATGTAAAACTTGTTTTGCTACCTAATAATTCTGGATTGAACACATAACTGTATCTTCATGTGTGAATGTCTGTATGTGTATATACACAGATAATTAGATAGATGATAGATTGATAGATCAATCTCCAGGTATTAAAACATAATAAAATTTCTATGTTCAATAATTAGGTTTTCTTTAAAATTCCAAGTCATTTATAGCTGTCCTTTTCTCTTATAGATTCTTAGAACACAGCTGCTCTACAATATTTTATTCTTTACAAACAGTGTTAATTTGCCTCTATGTTGGTTCTACAGTTTTCAGTTATAGGGACATCTGTCATATTTCTAAAAGATTGCTGTGAAAGCTATTGGAGGTGTGTAAATAACAAAAATTCAGTATCCCTAGGTCTTAAAACTGAAAATACTGTTTCATGTGCCAGAACGTTACCTTTAATTTTAATTTGAATATGGGTCCCAAAGAGCTTTTTTACTCTTTTTACAATGACTGGATTTATAGACTTTGAGGGCAAATGCTGTCATATTTCTAGCTTTCTGACTAATTTCTTGATAACTCCTTATGGTAGCAGCAGAATCTCTTGAATCTCTGTCATGAATTATTCAAAAACCGTGAGGAAGTGTTCTCAGTCTGACAAGGGTCACCAATCCTATGCTGAGAACTAGGAAAAAACACAACAGGAAATCAGATTGGTTTCACTGATTTATTAGTCAAGATCCTCCTGAGAGTGGGCTCATACAGTTTTATGTGCTGGCAAATTGGAATTTGTAGGGTAGCCTAGCAGGCTAGAAATTCAGGCAAGAGTTGACAGTATAATCTTGAGGCAGAATTCCTTCTCCAGGAAAACTGTTTTTGTCTAAACCCTTCAGTAGATCAAGTTGGGGCCCACCCAAATTATTAAGGATAATCTTTATTTAAAGTCAACTCTTTGCAAATGTTAATCTTGTTAATATAACACCTTCACAGCAACATTTAGACTACATTTCACCAAACAACTGGGCACCATAGCCTGACCAAATAGATAGATAAAATTTAACCAACACACTTCCGAAATACAGTTTGGAAATTAGTCCTTCACACTGTGGTAGACATGAAGTATTTTAGTGATGATATATCTAGTTTTATATCCCTGCCAGCAATATGGTATTACTGCCTCATACTAGAGCTCCAACATTGCAATACAATTTCTAACAATTCTTTTCTCAAAGTATAACCAGAGTTCTAGGGTGGTGGGATCCATTTGCATTTCTAGTCACATAAATTGCCACAACCAGCTTTTTCACATGGCACTCATTCGATGTGAGTTACTGCTTTCTGTCTATATATGTTAATGGAATTGTACTTCAAGAATCACTTTGGGGGTGCATGGGTGGGACAGTTGGTTAAGTATCCTACTTTTGGTTTCGGCTCAGGTCATGATCTCAGGGTCATGAGATCAAGCCCTGCATCTGGCTCTATGCTTACCGCAGAATCTGTTGAAATTTCTCTTCCTGTCTCCCTCTGCCCCTCCTCTCTGTCTCTGTCTCTGTCTCTGTCTCTTCTCTCTCTCAATTAAACAAATCTTAAAAAAAAAAAAGAAAAAAAAAGCGTTCCTTTGTTCTTTGATCCCACGCATTTTTGGTCAGGAAAACCCTGGATGTATCATGTCAAATTTGCTAAATTTCAAATTAATTCTTTCACATAGGGAAGATCATTTCCTCTCCCCTCCTTTCCATACACTTTTTTGTTTGTTTGTTTGTTTGTTTTTCGCTTTCCATAGACTATTTTCTCAAGCTGGAACAATTGCCCTTTCCCTAATGCCCCATCTTTTACTTGTTTAATTCCTCACATGTCTCTCAACTGTTAATTTGCTATGGAAGCTTTCCTGACCACCCATTTTAAGGTAAATTGCACTTTTTGCTCCCATCATTTTATATTATGTAGTTCTTAATCACACCATTTAGGAGTTTTTGTTTTGTTTTATACTGTTTTATGGATTTTTTTGCGTATTTTTGCTTTTAGGTAATGATTTTTTGGCATCAGTCTTCCATGTCCAGTACCACCTTTCGATTCAGGAAAGAGAGTTCTCTACACAGGACCTGTGCTTTAGAGGGCTGCGTTCTGTTCTTCCCATGTCTGTTCTTTGTCTCATAAATTGAGGAGTCTGTGGGATCAAAGGGATCTGCCTACAGTTTGCCATTTTCTTGTCCTCCGACCACACTCTTGGTACCCAGCAACTCTAGAATTTCCTGCTCAAATGGTTGTAAGTTCTCTTGTTCTGAGGATGGACCCCTAAACTCAGAGTGGCCAGAGAAAATGTGGGTGTGGATGAAGCTTGAAAATGTGATTTGGAATGTCCACATATGTGAGGTAAAGAAATATCATAGTGTGGTACAGAGGGAAGTTTTAGAGAGAAGGTGGTATAAGGGAACTTGTGTGTGGGAAGTTTGAGAGCTGGAGCCTAAAGCCAGGGGCTGACTCAGCAGACAACCACTATATTCTCAGCTGGAACTCAACAATCAAACAATTCTATTTTTTTTTAAATACCTTTTGTTTTGAAAGATTTTATTTACCCATGTAACAAAGAGAGAGTGAGCACACAAATGCAGGGGGAGAGGGAGAGGGACAAGCAGACTCCCTACTGAGCCCAACATGGGGATCAACTCCAGGGCCCTGAAGTCATGACCTGAGTGGAAGTCAGATGCTTAATGGACTGAGCCACCCAGGCGCCCCTATGATCCAACAATTCTAAATTCAGAACTGGCCTACCTCTTGTTTTGAAGATATATCTGGCAAAGCAAAAGGGCACAAAATATTTTACTTAACACCGATTTATAATTTTTAAATATTTTGACATGTGGTGCTTAGCTTTATATATTGTAGATTGTGTGCTTAATGAGAGAAAGCAAACTCTTTACTCTATTTGCTGCTCTTCCCAGATTTTTGTACATGTCATATAAGTGAAGACTTGCCTTACAAAATTTAAATAGGTGAAAAATTCTAGATTAGAAGTTAGGAAGACCAAGTTTCCGTTTTTGGGCTGCTTCTAAACTGCTGTTTGGCTTTATATAAATCATTTGGTCTCTTGGCTTTCAACTGTAAAATGTGAGAGATTAAATTTGATTATTGCTGAGATATATTCCAGATGTAAAACTCATTTACAAAGTTTTCATTAATATGAAATGATGTGTATTGAACAGCAACAACAAAAAGTAAAAGGTAAAGCAGAGAGATATAATTATTGTAGTTAAAAGCGAAAGTGATCAGATTCAACACCTGAACACCAATCCTTATAGTACCCTGTACATCTCTGCTGTACTGTTGCACTTTTAATTCTTATTTCTCTGAAGAATCCCAGGAAGGATGGTGAACGATGTTTAGTTCTCCCATTTTGCAGATGAAGAGGAAGGGCAAGAGAAGATGATTGACTGTCAGCACCCTTACCAGGAGAACAAAGGCTGTTTTTTTTTGTAAAAACTTGGTTCTCCTGGGGACCCATTGCAGGTTGTGAACTGAATTAGTCCTCATAGCTGGAACTGAAGGAGAGCTTGCTGCGGTGGGCTCTACATGATACTTTTTTTTTTCCCTATCCATGCATGAGTCAGTTTGGAGGATTGTTTCCCCAAAAGCCAAAGAAATATGATAAATGGCATCATCATCTTAAAAGCATATGATCTTTACTTTTTCTCTGTCTGCTCAACTGTATGTTAACATCTCCATTTGTCTTTTACTTGCTTGTTCCAAGAGATATACACCTTTAATGTATTAGGTATCTATAATCATCAGCTTACATCTTTCTTCATGTAGAACAGTTTCTCTTTTAGTCAAGTTAATTTCTCCATGTACTATTCCAGAGCAGAAAGAAATAATATTCTACTTTATAGAAAAACAAATTTTTCTACTTCATCAAAGTCTTCAGGTTTAATTTCCCTAAACCTAATGTATTCTTCATCTTGTTTATAGTTTTCTCCTTTTTGTGTGTGTTAAAATTCTCAAAACACAAAATGTAAGAATATTACTGAGTTCTAGCACTGACTAGAATTATATACTTAATATGTTGAAATTATTAGGAAATATTTATAAATATTTCTCAATTGTCAATTCTTTTAAATTTTTCATAAAACTATGCATATGCATTTAAACTGTTGCTATACTGATAAATTTGTAATGCTAAGTAAAGAGTTTTCAATCCAGATTTACATTTGATTCTTACCTGAATGAAAGAATGTTAGATGCATGGAAATATATGTAAAATCTTCAAGTATGTTCAAATTAGCACTTTGTTAAATAAATAAATATTTCAATCAAATAATAGATATTGAATTCTTACTATATAAAATATTAGCTAAACTGCAGATATGTGCAAGACATAGTCCCAAATTTATGGAACTCTAATAGAAAGTACCTGAAAACCATGGGCATTACCATTTTTTCCAAAGTTTAGATATTGATTAAGATGATTTTCTAAATTTTATAACTAAATATCCTTTAATATTTCATATCTGTAAGATTTCTCATTTAAATACAGTTACAAATCATTTATATGAGAGAGACAGGTGGGAGAGAGAGAAAGGGAAATCTTTAGTTATAGGGAAATAAAAATTTAGAATTCAATGGGAGAGCTATTCAACAGTGACCAGAGTGACTAAGGTTTTTTGTTTTTTGGGTTTTTTTTTGCCTTGAAACTATCAGTATCTATATTCATTGGCTTATTTTCAATTAGTTAATTGTATGATTACATTATCCAAATGAGTCATTTTTACTTTTTTTCTTTTTAATTGATGCTTAAAGGCTTTTTCTCATACACTCTTTGAATTCTCTTCAAATGTCAAAAGCAAACTTGTGAGATCAAATTATTGAATCACTCTTTGTATATTATGTAATTCCAAGATATTCTGGTGGTAATAGAAGGAAATTTGATACACTTTCCTTTTCCTTTCAATTTTATCTCTTATTCAGCATATCAGTTTCTCAAGGCATTACTTTTTTTTGCATCATTTACTTTTAAATGAAATAGATGTGATAGTGATTAAGGTTGGGGATTGAAGTGAAAATTAGAACAAAGAAGTTCATGATAATCCTTTCTTCTGGGACTCTAAACTTATTTTGCTAACAAATTGACTTCTTTGACTAATTGAATTTAAAAAATGGTAAACAAGCAGACATATTACTATAGAGACATATTCTAAAATGTTATTTTTTTTAACTTTTGTGGGTTTTTTTGCTTTTTTGGTGAAAGGAATTTCAGATGAGTGAGAAAGACATGTTTTACCAACACACACTTATACTAATTTAGTTACCAACACATAATTTTACTTATGTCAGGTAACCCTTAGAAAAATTTACCAATTAAACCAGGTTACATCATTAGGTATTTTTTTATTTGCTATTATGAAAATATTATTTACTTGGAAACTTGACAGTGTACTAAGATCCTAAAGTAGCCCTGCTCCTCACAGAGATTTTCTTCCTCGTCTAGAGAACTCTCTCTTTCTTGAGACCTTCAAATTTTCTCACCAAACCTACTAACATTTTGTAGTCTTTATACTTATTAAACTTTTCCCTGTATGCTAATCATTTAAAGCTGACTATATGATTGATTAGATACTGCATTAGGGATTATTTCCATTAAAGATTAAACATTAGTTGCTTGGTCAAAAATGTAACTGTCACTTTGGGAGATTAGTGAAAGCTTTAAGACAAATGGCAAAAACAACAAACTATACATATGAACTGTATTCTGGTTGATCAAGTTCTTTTCCATGAGAATATGGGTTAACAACTTGAGATCAAAATCTGAGATCAAAACTTGAGAAACAGGTTTATCACTGTTGGAGTAGAAGTTTACAGATAAGTAAGGGAGAGAAGACTAAACTCTTCCATGAGTTTATGGATTTAGAGTTGGAGAAATTAGTATGAACTCATGATTAGTTTTATATAGATATAAATGGGAATATATTAAATACTTATAGATAAGGATAGGTGCATATGTTAGTATACCCACATATATTTCCCTGCTGTGTCAGCTTAGAGTCCCTAGAAGTACAGACACTCCAGTAGCGATGAGTACGCCTAGTGCTCAGATCTTTGTTTCTAATACCATTCTTTAATTCAAGAAACCAGGAATTCTTGGAAAAATAACTGATACTAGGACTAGGGCAGGAATTATAAAAGATGTGACTGAAATATCTTCTAGTGCTGTAGGATGGAAGAAAGGAAGTACTCAACAAAAATATAATGGTGCTATGTAAAAGAGACACAAAACCAACCAAAAGAACTTCCAGTAGATTAAAAAAAAAAGGATATTGGATTATAACTGCAAGTATAAAATACATAACTATGAGGCCATACTAATAGAAATAAATGGTTAGATTTCAAAAGGGAGAATAGGCAAATCTACTGTGCAGAAGTATTCCAAATTGTCTGTGTAGGTACTCTGTGCTCAAGGAAATAGAGAATGACTCCCTACTCCCTAAATAAGTGGTTCACATAGTGATTTCCTTCTAAAAAGCACAGTCTGAAGGGGGGGGAGCAAAACTTAATTGTGGTGAAAATTGATTTGCATGACTTCAACTAGGTAATGTAGGTTGACATCAATAGTGGCAAATTATGTTGATAATATACACCCTTGATGTGAGCTGAAAAGAATGGCTCTTGATCTCAATTTGTCTTCTTCCAAAACAAAACAAAAACAAAAAAATATAAACCCTGTCTAATCATAAAAAAAAAAAAATCAGAAAAATCCCAATAGAGGGCCAACGTACAAAATACTTAACAAGTACTCTTAAAAACTATCAAGGTCATTGAAAACCAGGAAGGTCTGAGAAACTATTACAACTCAGGGGACTCTAAAGAGACAGGATAGCTAAATGTAATATGGTATTCTGGAATAGGAAAAAGAGACATTGGTAAGAACTACAGGAATCTGAAAGAATATGTACATTAATTTATAATAATATAGCAGTAATTGTTCATTAACTATGAGAAAAGTACCATATTAAAGTAAGATGTTAGTAACAGGATAAATTGGGTGTGAATATATGGGAATTCTCTGTGCTATCTTTATAGATTTTCTGTAAGTGTAAAACTATTATGAGATTAAGTTTATTTTGACAAATTCTACATCAAAATAAGCATTTTAAAAAATCAACTTCCTTTTATAAAACTATTTCTAGGGACAAATAAGTTTTGATTTACAAAACTATTTATAGTTACATTTTTTTTTAAAGATTTTATTTATTTATTTGACAGAGACAGCCAGCGAGAGAGGGAACACAAGCAGGGGGAGTGGGAGAGGAAGAAGCAGGCTCCTAGGAAGGAGCCTGATGTGGGGCTCGATCCCAGAATGCTGGGATCACGCCCTGAGCCAAAGGCAGACGCTTAATGACTGCACCACCCAGGCACCCCTATAGTTAACACTTTCTAAACAGGCATTTGCATGGCATTTAGAATGGTTTATTCTGTAACTCCTGACAAACTATAACCTTTTTTTTTTTTTTAAGATTTTATTTATTTGAGAGAGAGAGAGAGAGCACATGAGCAGGTGGGAGAGACGGAGGGAGAGGGAGAAGCAAACTCCCTGCCCAGTACAGGGCTAGATTTCATGACCCATGAGATCATGACCTGAGCTGAAGGCAGACACTTAACCTACTGAGCCACCTAAGCACCCACAAACTATAAACTCTTAGAAGAAAGCCCATAATCACCTTCACAAGGAGAAAAACATGAGAGAAAAAATGTGTTATTATATTTTTATTATAAAATTCAGATCCCAGTGTTAGCAATTTAATGTTTCATTAATGTTTTAATCTTTTATGAAAACATAATCTAGCTTATTAATAATATAATGCTTAGACATAATGTTCCAGAAATATGTATTTTTGATTCATAAGAAATGGCAACTATGCTGTTATTGCAGACTCTATCATGCAGAAGAGTATATACCACTTATATATAGTTTAAATAATAATAATAAATATTTGTATCTTTACAATCGAGATTTTAAAGAGTAGAAAAGTTAGCTTATTAGCGTTCTTCTATTCTCTTGAATACATTTCTCCTATCTTTTTATGTTAATCATTCTCCCTGACTTTCTTTTAAGGTCTATCTATCATGCAAGTATACTTCCAACTACATGTTGTTTAGTTTTGTAAGACTGAGTACCGAACATGTACCTCTTCAAAGAAAGTTTAATGTTGGTATTGATTGAAGGCTCCCAGCAAACATGAGTTGAATGGAGTCCCTGGCACACATTCCAAAGGTTCTGAAAGCTTATAGGGGTTGTTTCTGCATTATTCAGTGGGAAAGCATGAGTTATTCAAGACATAGGGCTCATCCTAATTGGGACATGTGGCCGGGCTAAAGTGTGGGCCATGAACTGGATGTCCAATAGCACAGTGGGAGTCAGCTAACTTCTGTTTTCCACCCCTAATGTCCCCATGAACCATATCTAGCTCTCAGGAGAAGCCAAAACAAAAATTTCTCTTGGGCTCTCTTCAGGTTACCCAACACAGAAGATCATGGAAGAGAGAGTGAAAGTTTAATCAACCCATGGTAAAGACAAAGTAATGACAGAAAATAATCTGTGTTCAGTGTTTCCCAGAAGAGACCCTTTTACACCTCCAGGGATAAAGATCCACCCTAGAAGTGTAGGAGAGAAAGGAATGGGGCAGTGGCTTAGTGCCATGATGGTGGGAAAGGCATGCGGAGCCCTAAACATTTTCTAAGCAGTACTTAGCAAGTCTTTGTTTTAACACTTTCCACTCCACTCCTGTTGCCATGGGTATATGGCATGTGAGTTCTGAAGCATTTTGAGGATTTTACTCTGTCATTTAGGTTCTTTTTCAATATTCTCTTTTGCTGGATGGGGATTCAATTTTCTGGGTTGTATGAAGTCAGTTACCATTGAACCATCTGTTTTGTAGAATTCAAAAATTTTGCCATGATATCCTTTCCTATCCTCTTCATCATTGTGATACACACACACACACACACACACGCACACGTACACATTTTAATTAGATCCTTTGACAGTAGTGTTTTTGGGGTTTCAGACAAAACAAAACAATATAGGGGTTCAGTTTGTCATTTTTAAAAAAAGATTTTCATTTATTTGACAGAGAGATAGACAGACAGAGCAGAATCAGGGGGAGAGGGAGAGGGAGAAGCAGGCTCCCTCCCAAGCAAGGAGCCTGATGCAGGGCTTGATCCCAGGATGCTGGGACACAACCTGAGTCGAAGGCAGGTGCTTAACCAACTGAACCAACCCAGGCACCCCGTCAGTTTGTCATTTTAAGTCAGAACTTCAGAGCTGAAATTGCTCTGTAAAATGATGAAGTCACAGCTGACATAATCTTTTGATTTTGGTGTCAGCAAAGTGTATACTATGATTGAACAGACAGTAGTATTAAAACTGCTAAATAACTGATGTCCATTTGTTTATATAATTATCTCCCCTCCCTTCTAGACATATCTTAAATGTAGAACCAAATCCCAGTAATAGGGATTTTGGATAGTAAAGGTCAATAATTGGATCTTTAAGAATCAGATTTTCAACAGCCTCTCATTCCCAATGAACAAATCTCAGTAATTCATTATAGTTGTAAACTGAGAAGTCAAACATCACATTGATCCCAACCCATGACCTTGAAAAATAGAAGAGCACCTTTATTTTTCTAAATAACTATATCAACATTAACTGGTATTCAAAATGAGCCATTAGTGAACTGGCAAGGAATTGAAATTTGCCAAAGTTATGGCATTTACACTATAGTTACATTACTTAAAATTTCACAGAAAAGTTAAAGTTACTATACATATCAGATAACAAATGCTTTAGGGAAATGTATTACCTGACTTCTGTCGCTGGTTATATAGAACCACCTTATCTTGAATTTTCATGTATTGTGCCATTTATTTTTTCTCCTACAAAAAAGAGAGAATGGTGAGCACATAATTTGAACACTCTATGATGAGTGCTGTGGTAAAGGTGTGAACTGCATGCTGCCCATATCCAAGAGGAGGTCCAGACTGGGGCTTATGGGTGTCACGGAAGCTGCAGGGAAGAGGCAATGCCTGAACTGAGTCTTAAGGCATTAGTAAATTAGGCAGCTAAAGAAAGAAAGAAGGAGCATTCCAAATAGAATAAATTAAACAAAAGCAGAGGAGCAGCATTCATATGTCTAGGTAGGCTACCTAGACCCATCAGAATTGATGGAATATAAAATAGGAAGTAGAAACAGATGATGCTAGAGGAACGTGTACAGGAGAGATTAAGAGGCCATGCAGGTCACACTGTGGAGAGCAGCCTTATCACAAATACATAGTGAGTTATTAAACAGCTTGAAACACAGAGGTACAATGGTTCAATTTTAAATTATATGCATCACTCTGGAGGTCAGAGTAAAGGATGGTTTGTGCATCTTTTAAATATACAACTTTGAACCACTTTTATCTCTTCACAAATGAACACATGTAATTTTCCATTTCCAAATACTCCTTCCTGTGAAACACATTTTCTCTGCAGAATATCCCTTTGGGCCTAATTCAATGAAAATTAGAACTATAACCCATAATATTTGTATATTCAGAAATTGTTAATGTCTGCAACCTTTTTTTTTTTTTTTTAAGATTTTATTTACTTATTTTAGAGAGAGATAGAGAGCACCAGCCAGGGGAGGGGCAGAAAGAGAGGGAGAGGGAGAGAATCCTAAGCGGACTCTGCACTGAGCGCCGAGCTTGACACGGGGCTCAATCCCAGCACCCTGAGGTCATAACCTGAACCCAAATCAAGAGTCAGACTCTTTACCGACTGAGCCACTCAGGCACCCCAACGTCTGAAATCTTGCTATTAAGTTGATAATGAAACTGATTAGTGAAATTATTTAAGGATAGATAGGGAGTTAATATACAAAATGGAAGTTTAGAGGAGAGAGAGAATGAATAATTCTGGAAAGTTGAAATCTTACATACAGTTTAACTGTAGAGTGTTAGAGTGGCAGAAAGATGTGTTTCCTTCCTGTTTTCCATATTTTAAACAAGAAATCACCATTATCAGTTATTTATTGCTTCTTTACAAACCATCCCCCCGATTAGGGGCTGTATAGAGGTACATTAGGTGTTACTCTGTAGGTTGCCTACTCAGCTCCTTTGTTCCACATCATGTTGGTTGAGATCAAATACACAACTTCCTTCACTCAGGTACTCAGCTGGGGCTAATGATGCAGAATGGCTTCACCCATAGGTGAGCTTCACCCTCACCTGTAGTGAAAAGCATGGCTAAAGATTTCCATGTGTAAACGTCTAGACCAGGACTAACTCATTTAGGAGTCTAGCCCAAGCTTCTTTATATGGAGGCTAGATTTCAGGAAGGTAAAAACAGAAACTTCTTTGGTCTGGAAATTATTTAGTGCCACTTCCATTGCATTCTACTGATACAAGAGAATTACAGGGAAAACCTAAATTGAAAAAGTGGAGCAATAAATTTTATCTCCTATGGAGAACCGCATGCATGTACAGAAGGGATCATGCGCAGACATAAATGCAAATAAGCCACCATATTGCCTTTTTTAAATTATGAGAAAATGGAAATACATTTTGGTAGATATCGATGCAATTAATACATACAACTAAAAAATCACTTTTCAAAAGGAAAAAGCCATTATCATTTTGTCCAAATTTTGTAATGTTACCTATTAGATTTTCTGAGAAAGTCTGATTTAAATATGGATCACAGCATGGAGCCTCACAAATATCTGAAATTCTTCCACGGTGGGATTAATCAGTGTAGGTTGTGTAAGAAAATGAACTCATTAAATGAATGTATATCATACATGACTGTTCCACTGAATGAATATATACATTTAAGCATTCTTATTTACCCATTTTTTTTAAAATCAGGAATTTCAGCCATAAGAGACAAAGAAAGACACACTAAACGAGGTTAATACCAATTATAAATTTACAGCCTATTACACACTGTTCAAACTAATACAGATACAACATCATTTAAGGTTGGGAACTGTGGCTAAAGGAATTAATCTGCTCTGCATGGAACTGGGTTTATTTAATCAATGTTACTTCCACTAGAAAAGTGGATTCGTTTTTTCTTTAAGACAGAGTTAAAAGTTTTGCAGCTAATTTATTTTAATAAGCGTTCTCACTGATGGCTAAAAAAAAAAAAAAAAAAAAAAGATGAGGAAGGGGGTAGGGCACACTAAACCGTAATGAAGCACCAGGAAAGAAAGCATGACTTAATTATTTTTCTAGGGTGGATAATGAATAAATTAGCCACACTGCCAGCTTGCCATTTGTATAGAATTTATTACTTTTTCTTTAAGAACCATATCATGACAAAGTCACTTTTTCTCCTGACTGCAAGCTGATTGATGGGGCAATGTCTGGCTGTGAAAGACTTCCTCTATATCATTGTTTTGGTGATGTTGATATCCTGAAGAGAGTTTGAAGTTTTCTTGACTTCATGCTCTCCTATATAATTACACATGACAAGTATGTTAACTCTTTTTTACAAGCTGCCTGATCATGTAAACTACACAGTGAATAACTTATATGTGACTGAATGCATATATGCTTTGGGGGCCTAATACTTATTATTTTTCTTGGAAGATTGCACAGCTATGCTGGGAAATGATATCACCATTAAGGCTAGAGGTGAGTGGGCCTTGTAGGGTATTACTTTTTTTATGTGAAATGTGACAAATCAGGTTTCTAGGCTGGAGGAATTGATTCATATTTTTTTAAATTTTTTGTCATGCTAGTGACATAAATTGAAAAAAGAGCATGCATGCCTCTTGTTATCACTGAAATATTCTGTATTTTGTTCATTAAAAATAGGTACGTGAATAATAAAATAGATGTATCTATATATTAAAATTCTTTTCATTAATAGATTTAACCTGGCTGCCTGCTTGCACTTAAGATATCAGCTTCTATGTCGGGTGAGTGGAAGGTATGCATAACATTGAAATAGCAAATGGAAAACGAAAATAAACAGTGATCCAAGCTCAATGTTGCAAAATGCAGAATGAAGCAATATAAATATATATTCTGCCTTGCAATTGTACTTTATTTTTTTTTCTTCCAAGTTTTTATTTAAATTCTAGTTGTTCACATACAATGTAATATTAGTTTCAGGTGTAGAATTTAGTGATTCATCACTTACTCAGACACCCAGTGCTTATCACAAAGTGTCCTCCTTAATTCCCATTACCTATTTAAACCATTCCCCCACCCACCTCCCCTCTGCTAACCATCAGTTTGTTCCTTATAGCTAAAAGTCTGTTTCCAAGGGTGCCTTGGTGGCACAGTTGGTTAGGGTTCTGACTCTTGGTTTCAGCTTGGGCCCTAATCTCAGGGTCATAAGATCAAGCCCCACATCAGGCTCCACACTCAGCATGGAGTCTGCTTAAGACTCTCTCTCCCTCTGCCCCTCCACCTGTGCATTCTCTCTCTCAAGTAAATAAGTAAAATCTTAAAAAAAAAAAAAAAAGAATCTGTTTCTTGGTTTCCTCTCTTTTTTTCCCTCACTATGTTCATTTGTTTTGCTTCTTAAAGTCCACATATGAATGAAGTCATATGGTATTTGTCTTTCTCTAATTTATTGTACCTAGATAGTGAGTATTATAACCAAAGAATATAAGCACTCAAAAGGTCTTGATGGTTAAGTATCAGGAAGTCTAGAAAGGAGATACACAGATAACTCTGTCTTTCCTGTTTATTTATTTTTAGACAATCTCCCAAGTAGTATTTTTAATCAGTTAAAGAGGATACAAAATGCTTGTCTCTTTAGAAAGTGATCTTCCTCGACTCCTATTTTCCTACAAGGGCAAACTACTTGTGATTGTGCAAGAGGTACAAACTCAACCCTCTGCTAAAACTCTTTGACATAATAGAATTCTTTTTTTTTTTAAGATTTTATTTATTTATTTTAAAGATTTTATTTATTTATTCTACAGAGATAGAGACAGCCAGCGAGAAAGGGAACACAAGCAGGGGGAGTGGGAGAGGAAGAAGCAGGCTCATAGCAGAAGAGCCTGATGTGGGGCTCAATCCCACAATGCCAGGATCACGCCCTGAGCCGAAGGCAGACGCTCAACCACTGTGCCACCCAGGCGCCCCTGACAAAATAGAATTCTTATTCAGTTTAAGAAATCTAAATCTTGGGGCGTCTGGGTGGCACAGCGGTTAAGCGTCTGCCTTCGGCTCAGGGCGTGATCCTGGCGTTATGGGATTGAGCCCCACATCAGGCTCTTCTGCTATGAGCCTGCTTCTTCCTCTCCCACTCCCCCTGCTTGTGTTTCCCTTTCTCGCTGGCTGTCTCTATCTCTGTAGAATAAATAAATAAAATCTTTAAAAAAAAAAAAAAAAGAAATCTAAATCTTGGAGCGCCTGGGTGGCTCAGTCATTAAGTGTCTGCCTTCAGCTCAGGGCATGATCCCAGGGTCCCTGCTCCACTGGGAGCCTGCTTCTTCTTCTCCCACTCCCCCTGCTTGTGTTCCCTCTCTCGCTGGCTGTCTCTCTCTCTAATAAATAAAATAAAAAATCTTAAAAAAAAAAGAAATCTAAATATTTTAACCCTCATAGTTCTATGAACCTTTTAAGCAAACTTATTATTTTATAAAAATATTCCATAAAATAATATATTTGTAAAGTTTAAACTCCAAAGAAATCCACATTTTCTGTTTGTAGTCTGAAATTAACTGCATTGTTAGAGCTCTTCTATCTTACTTCATAACATGTAAACTATTTGGAGGTTTCTTTGACAATAAAAAAGCAATTACATATATACAGACAATTACATATATACAAATATATGCAAACCTAATGCAGACAATCACACAAAAAATTACATCTTGAGAATTTACTACACGTGTCCATTTATTTGTTTCCATTTTACTTTGTATTACAGCAAAGACTAATATGCTTGCTTTTATTGAGTACTATTGACTGAGCCACCTTTCCCTGATAATTTTGCCTTACATATAATGATTTTCAAGTTACATAGAAATGTAATATCCTCTTTGACAATAGTAATCTCTAATGATGTGGGAAATCTATATTAAAAATAGGCAGAGATTATAAAGACATGATGCACACTTCGAGACCTATGTCTAATATTGGGAGCTAGACTAAGATCAATGAGGTCACCAGGACCTCAGAGTAACTCAGTGACTGAATTCAGTCCTTATGAGCATCTCCATATGAGCACGTGTACCATCTTAAAAGAATTAAAAAGTTTTTACTCTGAGAGTGAGGGAATCATTTGTAGTTCTCTGCAATATTCTGTATCCTTACAACCCAGTTCATCTCCAAATATCTGAAGTGCTATAAAGGGTTAGGTTGCTTCAGTAATATTTTATTGGTTTGTAGTTCTGGGGGTGAATATTCCATGATCCTTGCTTTTCTCTCTCCAATATGCATTCTTCTTTAAAACCAGTGCCTCCACTGTTAGGTTTACATTTGATTATTCTTTTTTCTTTGTTCTCAGATTTTTTTAAAATTTATTTTCTTTATTCTACCAGGAAGCTCATTCCCTGCCCTGAGAAGACAAAAAGTTAGAAGAAATGAGCAAGTCAACACAAAAATCTAAGGAGAAAATCAATTTTTAAATGCTAAGTGCCAAGTTTATAAAGTTAAAGGTGAAAAACTGTCTCATTACAACTTAATGTAGACAAAGTACCTATCTGATAATAAACTAAATATCTGTTCACAGGAGTAAGACTGAAAATACAAGGCACAGCTGATGATATAAGGGACAAAAGGATAAAAGTTAGGACCAGCGACATAATTTGTGCATCACGCTGCAAAAGGGAAATGCAGTGCCCGTTTTTCAGAAAATATTAAGAAGTTCTAAACAGTGAGATTGCAGTATTAAATCAAGCATTGGTCCAAAGTGCAGTGTCTTTTGCCACTGCAGAAATTGGATATATGTGAAGCTGGCCCTGATTTAAAAACCTATCCCATATAACTTCATTTTTTGTTTGTTTGTTTTGATTAGTTAGAAAAGGCTATGTAAAAGAGTGTTAATGCAGTAGTTAAAATAATATGCAGGCCTTAAGCCTAGTAGCTAGTGACATGAAGAAAAAATAATAATAAGTTTGATTTTCTCTTCCAAAACCTCTCATGGAAATCCGTTTTATTCTATTTAACACTGGGCCTTTGCCCACAGCTTTCTCTGTGGACTAAATCTATTTTTGCTGTTTCTTTCGTGGAACACCTTTTCTTATCCATTTTCCTTCACATGGAGGCACTCCTTTGGCTTCAGCGATGAGTATAAAAAGCTTTAAATAACTTTGGCTACCTCCAGGAAAATGAGACTCCTCTTAGTGCTTAAATTAGAAAGTGATGGCTTTTTATAGCCCAAGATCACCCACAAAATTTTGATTTTCATTTTAGCTTCAAACTTTGGAATCAAAAACTATAAACACACTTTCTTACATTCTAGGTAAAAGAAAAAGAACCCTCTTTTCATTTAAACTATACAAATGCTATTAAAATGTGTATCTCCTGAAATCCTAACCTATTTTCTTGAAGAAAAGAAATTC
This sequence comes from Ailuropoda melanoleuca, assembly GCF_002007445.2. Lineage (NCBI taxonomy): Eukaryota > Metazoa > Chordata > Mammalia > Carnivora > Ursidae > Ailuropoda > Ailuropoda melanoleuca. The sequence goes on along the minus strand of NC_048219.1, from coordinate 51,492,341 downwards.
CAATTATAATAATCAAGGCAATTTATATAAATAAAGAATGCAATTCTTATTTTAAATTCCTACAAACTACAAGAACTGGTATGGGTTTGATTTTATGAATATATTTATTTTTTTTAAATCAAATTAGAGAAGTTACAGTGTTAGAAACTTCTGTCTGAATTTAAAGTTGTTTGATTATTAAAATGGCATATCGTTTTTGTTAGGAAATTCATTTGGGAAAAGATGATACCATAATCATTAAATTGTGTTATTTACTGAGACTTGGTTTGTTAAGGACCTCAACTAAATTTTTAGTATTAACAGAAAAATAAGACTATTTATTTTTTTTTATTGTGATTGTTTTTAAAGATAATATCTATTTAAGATATCCACTATCTATAAACAAATATTTTCTGGCAGTAGAAAGCAATAATTTTAAAGGTAAGCCATCATTTTCCTTAGAAAAACAAGACTATGAATTTTTTGTGATAATTTTATTGTAATATCAAACATACAAACATTGTTAAGAATAAGTAAAAAATACGGCTATAAATTGTCCATAATTTTATGTACCACAGAACAAGGATCACAATCAGAAAATTTAACATTGGGGGCGCCTGGGTGGCACAGTGGTTAAGCGTCTGCCTTCGGCTCAGGGCGTGACCCTGGCGTTGTGGGATCGAGCCCCACATCAGGCTCCTCTGCTGTGAGCCTGCTTCTTCCTCTCCCACTCCCCCTGCTTGTGTTTCCTCTCTTGCTGGCTGTCTCTATCTCTGTCGAATAAATAAATAAAATCTTTAAAAAAAAAAAAAGAAAGAAAATTTAACATTGATAAAATTTGGTTATCTAACTCACAGTCCATATTCGTTTTATCAGTTGCTTTAATAGATGTCCTTTTACAGATATTTTTATTTCTGGGATCCAATCTAGGATCAAGCTTTGCATGTAATTTTTGTATCTAATTTAGTCTTTTCTGTTTCTGAAACAATTCTTCAGTCCTTCTTTATCTTCTTTGATCTTGACTTTTTAAAAACAGGGCAGACCATTTATTCTATACAATGCTCACACTTGAGCTTTGTGCAGTGTTTTCTAATGAATAAATTCAGGTTATATATTTTTGGCAGGAATACTACAGAGCGGAATGTCTTTCTTAGAGCATTGTATAAGGGGTGACGGGATGGTTATTTCTATCAGTGTTGGTGATGATAATTTTGATCACTTGATTAAGGTGGCAATAGCTAGGTTTCTCCACTATAATCACTTTTTTTGTAATTAATACGTAATTTATGAGAAAATACTTGGAGGTGGTGTAATCTGTTTCTAATCAAAAATTCACTTACCAGTTTTAGCTTCCATTTATGATTTTCAAAATTTATATTTCATCAATTTTTTTGGCATTTTGTCATTAGAAGGGGATTTTCTTTCCCCCTTTTTTTATGTGTGTATAATTTATGTACCTAATAAATTACAAAAAGAGAACATCGGTAACATAATTCAATGTAATTAAATCGGGCCTCTCAGCAAGTCTTTATTTAATATTATCACCCTAATTTAACAAACAGTATTAACAACAAAAGCTATTTTCAAGATATAACAGTTTTTGTGTATCATGATAAGAAGAGCCATGGACAACACTGAAGATAGAGAAAAAAGAAGAGGAGGTGGAATAAGATAGAGGGAGAGGAGGAGAAAGGTAAAGGGAGGAAAAAATGGAGGGAAAAACAAGGAGATAAGGAAGTGGAAGAAGAAGAAAAAGAGATTAGAAAGCAAGATAAAAGATGGTGAATGAAGCCAACTCTTTGATGTAGTTAACACAGATTGAAACCGTCATTGAATTATATCACTATAATATCTTGTCCAATAGTGGTAATTGTTGATATTATTCTTGGGATAACTATTAAAAAAAAAAGTTTTCCTTCTGCTTTGGTACATTCACCTTTGAGAAGGCTGCCTCCACCCTTGCCACCATGTGAACCAGGCTAAATCTCTGGAGGCCACAGTGGGTTGAAGAGGTAGTAGACCTGGATTAATTCCATGTTTTGTCCAGTTAGAAACTATCCTTGCATCAAATTTTTGTAGTGTTTGGTAATTATTTTTAAGAATACAAAAATTAAGAATGTACTGGGTAAAGAATCAAATTGAGAGTTAGTCTTTTTAGCATCTGATTGAAGAATGTGTGGAAATTGGGAGTTAATTGAATAAGTTATGAGTCATCTTAATCTACACTCAATTGACGTGACTTTTCAAAGTGGGATAAATCACCGCATATTTACACAATTCAGACCACCTAAGGAACAAGAACATAGGCCATCTATTTATTTCTTTTCTTTTTGTTTTAACTATTATCTTTTATAATATTTAAAATCTATCAGAACAGGAATTTGCATATCACTGATAGAATAACCTCTGTACATATATATATTTTTTTAATTTCAAAGAGGAGAGAATAGGGAAACAGGTTGGAAAATTCTGCTTTGCAGCTTCCACCCTCAACACCCTTCAGTCCACCTTTGCAGATAATCACATTTATTCCTTGAACATACTTCCAAGAAAAGTATTCATTCACATACTATCAACTATTATATATTTAATTGCCCTGTGTTACCCCATTTTTGTTTTTTATGTTGTCAATTTATTTTTTCACTAAAGAGTAATATTTATTCATTGAAGAGAAAGTAGAAAATACACATCAAGTAGAAAATAAACATCAAGTAGAAAATGTAAAAAAATAACAAAAAACCAAAATATCAGTATCCATATTTAAGCACAGTTTAATATACCAGATTAACTTTTAGTATATGTTTCCTAAGATTCCATTTCTCTCATGAATTCATTATTGTTCTCCAACATTCTTACTATAATTTTATTTCATCTATCAATCATCTATCAATATCTTTCTATTCCTACATACATAATACAGCTATTTATTTTTATTTTTAATTTTGATATGTATTTTCTTTAAATTATATTTTGCTCTTAATAATATATCAAGTAATATTTCCCAAGAGAATGGAATAGTGTTTAAAGTGTGTGACATTTTAGTGATTCATAGTTCTTTTATGAAAATATCTTGGTTATTTTTTTATATCAACATGTATTTTACTTTTCACTAGTAAAAAGATATACAGTACAAAATGGTAAATAGTATAAAAATCTTGCATATAACTATGATTATTTCCTTATAAATAAATTATTATAATAACAATGGTAATAACTAGTAGTCAAAAGTTGTTCAGAAATACTGGTTTTAGGGGCACGTAGGTGGCTCAGTCATTAAGTGTCTGCCTTCGGCTCAGGGCGTGATCCCAGCGTTAAGGGATTGAGCCCCACATCAGGCTCCTCTGCTATGAGCCTGCTTCTTCCTCTCCCACTACCCTGCTTGTGTTCCCTCTCTCGCTGGCTGTCTCTCTGTCAAATAAATAAATTAAATCTTTAAAAAAATATATTAGTTTTGCTTTTTTTTTCAAGTTTCTTTTTTTTTTATAATTTTTATTTTGTTATATTAGTCACCATACAGTATATCCCTAGTTTTTGATGCAATGCTCCATGATTCATTATTTGCGTGTAACACCCAGTGCACCATGCAATCAATATGTGCCCTCCTTAATACCCATCACCGGCCTATCCCGACCCCCCACCCCCCTCCCCTCTGAAGCCCTCAGTTTGTTTCCCAGAGTCCACAGTCTCTCATTGTCCATTCCCCCTTCTGTTTATCCTCCCTTCATTCTTCCCTTCCTTCTCCTACCGATCTTCCTATTTCTTATGTTTCTATTCAGAAAAGGGAACTGATAATGCCTGGTATGAACATGGAGATGTCAGTATTTTAAGATTTTATTTTTTTAAGTAATCTCTACACTCAACATGGGGCTCGAACCTACAACTCTGAGATTAAGAGTCGCACCCTCTACCGACTGAGTTAGGCAGGTGCCCCAGAGATGTCAGTATTTAAAAAAATCTTTGATTCATACAAAAAGCAGTTGGTATGGTTAAATTTAATGTCATAATTTTCTAACTTTGCTAAATATGACACATACCTTATTTAGCTCTTTGGTAACTGGAATGGGTATGTTCTATTTATCTGTAATCAATTTCTTTTATGTCTTAATGCATTGACTCTTACTAAATAATTTTATATTTAGTATAAATATTGGTATTTATTTGCTATGAATTTTGCAAGCATATGATACTATCAAATATTCTGCAACTATGTTACCAAATTTTCAATATCCTTAATTTTTGTATTTTTTATATACAGTGTCTTTTCTTTTTTGCTAGTCAAATCTGCCAGTCAATTCATATTTTTTCTTATCCTTTTGCTTTTGGAAAGCACTTGGTTTCCCTGAGATCAGTTGAATATCAGTCTGTTTCTTTCTGTTTATGATTTTAGTTTTATGTACTCTTGGATGTAATATAATTAATTTTTTTCCCAAAAGTATAGTTTAGCATGCCACCAGTATTTGAAATCTGTCTTTCATCGAAAGTAAAATTGTTATCTATGTGGTTCCTTTAACTTTCTATTCTATTCCTTTAACTATCTATTATTGTTCAAGGATCACAGAGTTTTGATTACTCCTATTAAAAGTATAAGCTCATAGGCCAAAGGGAAAGCCCTTGCTTAACCATCCTTCAGTAAGTATTCATTTAGAGTTTGTTATGTGCTAGGCACTCATGTAGGAAACTAGTAATATATGATAACAAAACGTTTACACTTTCTGCTCTTGAAGTTGATGTTTAATTGGAGAGACTATGCTGCTGATAGCTGGGGGGAAACTGACCATACACAATTATATAAATAAAATAAGTCTTGAAAGAGACAAATCTGGAAGGAAATGAAAGAGGAGGGGGAAGCAGCCTCGAGGTAATGTTATGGGGAGGTGAATCCTTTCAATAGGATAGTCAGGGATGCCTCTTTAAAGAGAGATGAATCTTTGAGAATTCTAGGATCCCAGCAACAACAACCAGCTTTCTTATCAGAAAAAAGAATGTATTTGGATAGCTAACAGAATTAATGAGAATTCTGAAGAGCCAGTATTGGAAAATGGTAAGATGAAAAGAGACAAGAAAGCAGAAGACACTGCTTAAGTCCCACTGCAAGACTGTCTATGGCTAGGAGGCATTGTTGATAGGTAACATCAAATATTTGATTCCATCTCTACACTACTGGCACAGCAGCAAATAATCTCTAATTATTCCTGCATCTTTGTGTAACTTCTTCAGACTCAAAGTCTTAGTTGCCATCTAAGTTTAATGCTCATACCCAGGTTATCAGGGAGCAGAGAAAAGGAGTATTTGTTGCTTTCATCTTTCCTTCCATTGTGTGCATTGGAGCCCAGTCACCAATCAAGATATAGTGTGAGACTTTGCCAAATTGAGAGTTCTGATAGTGGCAGCCAAAAAAAAAAAAAAAAAAGCTCATCATTTGTTGACACTTGAGCTATAACTTGGATGTAAAAAAGGTCATGCAGAGATTAGAAACCAATATGAAGGCAGGAATGAGATTGAAGCAATTGAAAACAAAAATAGAGAGTTTATAGAGCAATGTATGATGTATGTTATTTTTGAGATGTTCTTAATCATCTATAGGAAATCTTTCTAGTGCTAACATTGAAAGAGTGTTTTAAATAAGAATTATGTGAATGCTTGGATTAGTTTAAAGAATTATTGTATTAGCTTTTTATATGTATCAGTTGCATTCATCTATTTGTTTTGACATTTTACCCAATAAATATGGTGATATCCATAAAAAATTACTAATATTAAATTCATTTTAATATACTCAATTTGATTCCCCATTATTTCACTCATAGATTAAAAATCTATAGTCAAAAGAAAATTTGAACTTTAATTATGTTAATGCTCTATCACTTTTTCAGAATAATCTGGATTTATGGAATCTTTTGAAAATATTTTTCTTATGATCTGGAACAAATCCTATAGCATGATATATATGTGTATATACATATACATATACAAATATATACATATATTTTTGAATATATTTTTTAATATAAAACAATATCTCATAAACCTATCTGTGTGCAACTCCCATATTTTAATTCACATGTCTCATTGACTACTGACTGGGAATGATTGACAAGTATGAGCTCCGGTGGCACCTTCCTACATCCCCCCAGGCAGAGCTTAAGGGAGCTTCAGGTGCCTGTAGGAGTCATAGAATAAGTTTGGGGAATCTCCAAACTTTTTTACTTTTACTAGTACTATTATTGCTATTGTATCAGGATTTGAATTTTTCGAAATGGCCATATGTCTTGCTTGACCTGGATCTTTTGACTTACTTAATTGAGGTCCTTGAGAAGATTACTGCCAGCTAGATGAACATGCTGACAACCTATCCCAAAGTTATTAGATATTTGATTGATTCATCACTTCCTTCATTGACTGATGCAGTAATTCAACAACAATTTATGAAACTTTTTTCCTACAACATGAGTATAAGTCATGGACTCTGACTATAACAGATTGTTTCCTGACCCAGAATGCTTACTAGTTCTGTGCCCTTGGGAAAATTACTTCACTTCGCTGCATTTCAGTTTCTATATCATGAAATGATGATAATAATTTCATCAAAATTTTATACTTCTGTTTTATTTTTTAAACTAACATATAGCAAATTACACTTCTTTTGGTTTATTGTTCTAGGATTTTTAGTACATGTACAACAACCATGAAGAATAGAATATAGGTCAGTCCCATAACCCAGACACACTTGCTGTTACCCATTTGTATTCAAACCTTCCCCCCACAATGAACTCTTGACAACCACTGATCTTTTTCATAACCCTGAACTTTTGAGGGCACTATACAAATGGAATGATACAATACATAATTGAGACCAGCTTTTTCTTTTCATTTAGCATTCAGTCTTTGAGTTTCATACAAGTTGTGTGCATCAATAGTTCATTCTTTTTATATATGAGCATATTCCATTGCTTGGATGTACCATTTTTTTTTCATTTATTCATTGAAGGACATTTTATTGTTTCCATCTTTAGGTGATCTTCAGTGTAGGTGATCTTCAGTAGTCATCCTATAAATGTCCTTGCTCAGGTTTTTTGTAAACAGGCTTTCATTTTTCAGGGCAAATATATCTAAGAGTGGGATTAATGGCTCCTATAGTATGTGTATATTTATTGGAACTCCCAAGCAGTTTTCTAGAGAGGCTTTGCCATTTTGCATTCCTACCAATAATGTATGAGGGGGTTGCTTTCCGTTCTTATTTGTATTTGGTATTGTCATTTCTTTTTTGCCATTCTAGTAAGTATAGGAATGAGCTTATCATGGTTTCATTTGTATTGACCTAATGGCTAATGTTATTGAACATTTTTTCATGCACTTATTTATTATCCATATATTCCCTTTGGTGAAGTGTCTGTTCAAGTCCTTTACTCATTTTTAGTTAGGTTGTTCTATTTTCCAATTTTTTTACTGTTGAGTTTGTTTTTGTTTTTGCTTTTAATAAACTTTATTTTTGAGAGCAGTTTTAAATTCACAGAAAAAATTGAGTGGAAAGAACAGAGAGTTCCCACATACCACATATCCCACACACATACCACCTCTCCCACTATCAGTACTCCCCACCACAAGGTACATTTATTACATTTATTAAATTATATCTATTATTAATGAGCCTGTATAGACATAGCATTATCACCCAATGTCCATAATACACCTTAGGGTTCGTTCTTGGTGTTCTATATTCTTTGGGTTTTTGACAAATATATAATGACATGTATCTACCATTGTGAAAACATACAAAATATTTTCAGTGTGTTAAAAATCTCCTGTGTTTTACATATTCCTCTCTCCCTCTTCACTAACTCTGAAAACTGCTTATCTTTTTACTGACTTCATGGTTTTGCCTTTCCCGGAATGTCATATACTTAGAATCATACAGAATGTACCCTTTTCAGATTGGCCTCATTTAATTAGTAATATGAATTTAAGTTTCCTCTGCATCTTTTCATGGCTTGGCAACTCATTTCTTTTTAGTATTGAATAATATTCCATTGACTGAATGAACCACAGTTTATTTGTTTATCCATTTATCTATTGAAGGACATTTTGGTTGCATTTTATGTTTATGTATGATACATTTTACATTAATCTTGTAAAGGGTGTAAGGTCTGTGTCTAGATTTTTTTTTTTTTTTGCACGTGGATATCCAGTTGTTCCAGCATTTTGTGTTAAAAAGAATATCTGTTCTCTATTGTATTGCATTTTTTCTTTTATCAAATATTATCTGTATTTATGTACACTCTCTCTTCTGTTTCATTGATCTGTGGGTCCATTCTTTAACCAACACTACAGTCTTGATTACTATTGCTTTATAGTATGTCTCAAAATCATATAGTGTCAATCCTCCGACTTTGTTATTCTCCTTCAGTATTGAGTTGGATATTCTGGATCTTTTGTCTCTTTAGGTTTAGTTTGTCAATTAGTGTTGAATTTTGAGAGTTCTTTATATACGCAGATACAGATCCATTTTTTATTATATAGTTTATAAACATTTTCTCTGTCTATAGCTTGTCTTTCCATTCTTGTAACAGTGTCTTTCTCAGAATAAAATATTTAATTTTGATGAAGTACCATTTATCAGTATTTCCTTTAATGGATCATGCATATAGTGTCATGTGTAGCTTTTTCCCCTATGTTTTCTACTAATATTTACTGTTTTTTAATCTATAATTCATTTAGATTGAGTGTCTCATAGGGTGTGAGAATTAGGTTGAGGTTCATTATTTTTCATTTCTATTTCAGTTCTCCCTACATTATTTGTTGAAAAGATATTCCTTTACTTAATGAATTTTCCTGACACTTTCATTAAAAATCAGTTGGCCATATTAGTGTGAGTTTATTTCTGGACTCACTTTCTGTTCTACTGATCTATATACCTTCCTTTTACCAATACCACACTGGCAGCAGTGTAATACATTGTAAAATCATGTGATGGCAATACTCCCATTTTAGTTTTTTTTGTTGTTGTTATTTTAAAAATTGTAGGTATGCTAGATTCTTTGCTCTTTCATATAAATTTTAGAATAAGTTTGCCCATATTCACAAAAAATCTTGCAGGTTTTTCTTTTTTTTTTAACTGAATTGCATTAAATTTGTATGTCAATATAGGTTTACTTGACATATTTACTATTTTGAGTTTTCCAATTCATGAACATAGTATGTATCTTAATTTATTTCAGTCTTCTAAAAAACTTATTTCATTAGGTTTTGTTTTGTTTCATTTTGTATTTTTCAGAATATAGATTCTGTGCATCCTTTATTAGACTTTTACCTAAGCATTTTATTTCTGTGGCTATTATAAATGGTATTATTTATTAACTTCAGTTTCCAGTTGTTCATTGCTAGTATATAGAAGCACAATTGATTATTGTATGTTGAACCTGTATCCTGAAACTTTGTGAAATGTACTTATTAGTTCTAGGAGTATTTTTTTTAATTACTTGGGATATCAAATCATCTGTGCATGGGTATATTTTCTAAATTTTATGCCTTTTATTTACTTTTCTTTCCTTATTGCACAGGCTAAGACTACATGATGGCATTAAATGGAAGTGTTGAAATTGAATATTCTTGCGTTGTTTCCAATTTTCTGTGGATAATTTTACTGTTAAGTGTGATTTTTTTTTTGTAGATGTAAAGTTTTTTATATATGTTCTTTATTAAAATAAGGAAGCTCCCTTCTATTCCAAGTTTACTGAGCTTACCAGTTTTTATTATCTATAGATATTGGATTTTGTCAAATATTTTCTCTCCATCAACTTATATGCTTTTTTTTTCCTTCTTTAGTATTTTAGTATGTTCATGCTATTAGATGATTTACACTTAGTTTTTTAATATTAATCGGCTTGGTATCTAGGGCTAAACCCCACTTGGTCATAGTGTGTTTTTCACTTTATATATTGTTGGATTTAATTTTCTAATATTTTGTTTAAGTTTTTAAATCTATATATTTATTGGTCTGTAATTGTCTTTTTTTTTTCTTTTATTGTCTTTGTGTGATTTTGGTAGCAGGGATATGCTGGCCTCATAAAATAAGTTGAGCAGTGCTGCCTCCTATTTTCTGAAAGAGATTATATAGAATCAGTGCATATTTTTTTTAACATGTTTCATAGAATTCATCAGTAAATATTTGGCCTGTAAATTTATTTTTTTAGAAGAGCTCTTAAGTATGAATTCAAGTCCTTTAATAGTACAAAGACTATAGATTCTCCCAATACACTCTATGTCCATCCGATGGCCATATCTGAATTTAGAGCTTCATTGATTCCAAGCCAAGGGATGCAGAGGGGGAAAATAAGGTAAAATCACCATAAGTTCAGTTGTAACTGAAATTTTGGTCTTCTTCCCTAGTTGGCCTACTACTGTTTACTTCCCAGAGTGCATAAAGAATGAATTCTGCCTAGGTTTCATAGCTGCATTTAATGGAGAGACAGGGTGGAATGTGCTTACTTCTCCCCATAGCACATTAGGAAACAGTGTGTTAATACATGAAAATGTATTTGACTAGTGCCTGAGAAGTAGTTAGGACTCAATAAATGGCAATTATCATCATTATTACTGTTGTCCTACACTGGACTAAGGACTGGGATATGTACTCTGCCTTCATGGCATTTGTAGATTAGAAGTGGATAAGAAAAAAGATACAAATAATGAGTTATAATTTTTCAAAAGTATTAAAAAGAAAAATATACGTTGATGTCAGCATACCATTTTTGAGTGAACTTATTTCATGACTATGCACACATTAATGTGATTGTCAATTGTTGGGAATCACAGCATATATTTTGGTTATTCAAGGAACTAGACACTCAGTGTGTTATCAAGATATTTCAGAATTACAGGTGAAGTTACAGAACGATTGTATTTTATAAGACTTTTTATTGTTTTATTTAATAATTAAATTAATGGCTTCATTTTAATGTCTACTCTCTGCCAGGTATTGAATTACTTGTTTATTCAGGTTATCTTAGGACTTTAATTATATCACCTGAATCTCATCTTTACCATTCTTTTGATCAAATGGCAAAATAATTTCCTGGAATGTATCCAGTCCACCAATATTAAACAATGCCTACTGCCTTGCAGAGTGCTGAGCTGGGCATGTGGGAAGGAAGGATAACAGCAGGACTCCAAAATAGCTGCTCTGAGGTGACATAAGAAGGAAGAGCCCCATACAAGGTTAGCAGAAGGATGCTATTAGAAGTCCTATGAAAGAAACTTCAGGTTATATCCTGATACTGAACTGAGACAATGGCAGAAAGTTGGCTCCTCAGATATGAATGAATGTACCCACAATCTGCCCACATATACCTTTTGGAGATCAAAATAGCACAATACTAGAAAGCCAAAGAGAAACTCCTTGTACATGTATTGATACACTAATACAGGTTTTCATATAGCAAAATAGGACAGAGGCTTTGTGCAGAGTTAATTCACTATAATGCTTATTTTGTAGGGAGGATTTTGAAAAAAATATATTTTTAAAGTGTTAATATCAAAGTTCTTTAAGGGAGCCATGTTTCTTCCCACTTAAGAATTTTAGACATGCTCCCACACATTTTACTTAAGTTTTACATAAAATTGATTTTGTAACTCAGAATTCATTTCCTCAGGGAAGACGTCCCTGAATGACCACCAGAATCAGGTATTTTGCTTTCATAGATTCTTATACTTTTTGTGGCACTTAAGCCATAGTCTATTTCGCTCACTGTTGTAATCCTAGTGCCTAGCACTTAACTAAATGCTTATTAAATAGTTAATAAATAGTGTCATTAACCATAAATAATTATTGAGCATTTGGTAAGCACATTGTCACAAGGATGAATGGATATGATTTATGCTGTAGAGATATTTACAATCTAATATAGAAAGACACACATAAAAGAAAATAAATAAGCACACCTGAGTTCTATCTTTGCTATCATTTAAACACATGAACTGGTAGTAGTATGACTGCTGAAAAGGTGGTGGACAGTCTTCTGGGTAGAGTAAATGAAAGAGCTTGACAAGAAAGGTATCAGAGAAGAACTATCATTGAGTTGAAATATGAAGAAAGACTTCCTACATGTGCTAGAAATAACTATGCTTTTCTGAGCATATATATATATATATACACACACATACATATATATACACTATATATAAATGCAAAAGTGTTTATATATTATACATATCATGTATGTGTGCATGTAACATATATAGTAAATGAATATCCATATGCAATTTTTAAAGATTTATTTTATTCATTTGAGAGAGAGAGAGAATGCACGACTGGGGGGGGAGGGGCAGAGGGAGAGGGAGAAGGAGAGAAATCTCAAGCTGACTCTCCACTAAGTGTGGAGCCTGATGTGGGGGTCGATCTCACGACCCTGAGATCATGACCTGAGCCCAAGTCAAGAGTGGGTCACTTAACTGACTGAGCCATGCAGGTGCCCCTGTGTGTATTTGTAATATACACATATGTAATGTAATTTTAACACTACTGGTCTAGCAGTGTTATTATAAACCACCGCCTGCTGCACAGACATAATTGTGTCATAGATCAGTTAAGACATCTTTAATATATGCTTACAGCATAAGTAAGAGACATGTCCCATTTATCATTTTTTATTTTACCCCTAATTTAACCATGGCATAACCACGGCTTTTACTTACTACAGGCAAAATTTGTTGCAATGAATTCTACAATTGAGAAAACTTTTATAAAATTAATCATTCCATGATCCAGTAAATATTGTTTCGGAATCATTTTTAATGTTTGTCAATCTTCTGTATAAGATAATATGGATTTGAACTTTTAGTCCTCTCCCAGAGAAAATGGAGTATCACAGTATATTATTTATGATGATTATTTATATAAACCTTGTTATTAATAGGGCATATTTTGTCTTAGACTTCAATTGTCAATCAGACTCTCATGACCTTTTTCACTATTCTAGTGTCATAGTGTCTCAACCATAACCTCAAAGTTCTTTTACCTAATTCCATTCTCTTGCATAATGATAAGATTTACTCAACCGCTGTATAACTGAAGCATCCTGCATAGCATCAACTGAGAATATTTTTGTTCCTGCATCTGGGTATCACAGAAATGGAGTGACATGACTGTGATTGAAAAAACAACGTATTTTGTGTCAGTGTAGCTGGTTTTTATCCTGTCCATAAACTCAGACATTATATGGCTAAATAAGGGCACCCCTGAGTCCTAAAATTTCACCTTTTCTTTTATAATAACAGAAGAAATTAATTGAAGTGAAAAAAGAAAAAGTCAAATTTTTTGGAGCAGACTGTCCTGAAGGGTTTTCTCTTTTGCCCTATTAAGCTTGAATAAATTGCAACATCTTCAAGTAAAACTGTGGGGAAGGTTTTTTGGGTTTGTTTGTTTGTTTGTTTGTTTGTTTGTTTTTTGCCTGATGGTGATCCACAGGTGCAGGGAATTGCAGACACATTTAGATGAGTTCTCGCATCACACCTGTGCTGATAGAAAATGAATGAGCTAACAGAACAGTAAAGAGAATAATGAAAGCTCCATTCGCTAAGTGGACTTCTAAGCCCATGGGTTAAACTTCCCTTTTTCCTGCTCTTCCTCTTTCTCCATTTGATGATCTGTATAAAGTCCTGGGTGATCAAAGATATACCTCCCCTATCCTTGAATTTAAAAGATGTATTTAAAAACAAGACTACACCTCTTGGGGAATAGATTATAAAATTATTAGCTTAAAATTACCTCTTTTAAATTGGGAAGCTGTTGGCAGATGACTTAGAAGTTTCTCCTTCATTTCTTTTAATTACTGGTAACATCTCAACAGTTTCCTTATCAAATTTTATAAATAATACAAAGAAACTTTAGCATGGCCTATGGATATTTCAACATGTATTTATTTTAAGCACTTAATACTTGAATAAATTATCACATTGACATTAACTTTATAAAAAGCTATCAACTGTTAAGTATTAGAGGAGCCAAGAAAAGAGACTATTTCTGTTTTCTGTGGAATGTCTAGAAATGCACTTAGCTGAATGCTCAGCACTCATCTGAGAATGATTACAGTGACTTTTATTTACAAACTCTGGTCTTTTTTCAGGGATTATCTCTTTAAATCCATTTGTTGCTTCTTAAACCACCTTTCACTGGGCAAGCAGCAAGCAAATTAAACACAACGTGAGAGGATAGCTTTGTGTAAAGAGAATGTTTTTCAATGCTGTTCTATAAAAATATTTTACATTTATTAGCCCTATTTCCAGTTTATAGTGTCTTTGTCAGAAAGGAATGTGGTTTGCAAAAGCACGATTTTGTAACAGACTCCTCAATCTGAACACAAATGTATTCACCAGAATACTAACTTGAAGTCCACTTGGTCTAGATATTGATTTAATAATATATCTAGAAGGGCACCTGGTGGCTCAGTCAGTTGAGCGTCCGACTCTTGATTTCAGCTCAGGTCATGACCTCAGGCCCATGGGATCGAGCCCTGCTCCGGGGGCTCTGTGCTGAGCACGGAGTCCACTCGAGATTCTCTCTTTCTCTCTCCCTCTGCCGCCCTCCTCAATAAATAAATAAATTAATAAATAAACAAATAAATAAATAAAATCTTTAAAAAATAATATAGAGTACGCTTTACCTTAGATCTTATAAAGAAAAAAATAGGTAATTGAGAAGCTTAAGATACATAATAAAATTGCAAGTGTATAATAAGTACTAAAAATTACTTCCTGAGCTATTATGGATCATACATAATATACACTGAATTTTGTATTCGGTTCCAAATCTTCCTTTTAAAAGAGAATTAATAAAACTTTTGTCCACATGAAATATCTCAATCTTGGTCTTAGCCAGATTTATTTCTTGTTATTTCTTTGCTGTCTGCTCTGCTTATCCTCATCTGTGCTCCATCCTTTGGTCATCTTACTACCTTTTTTTTTTTTTTATTAGAAATGTACTGCACAGGGGGCGCCTGGGTGGCATAGCAGTTGAGTGTCTGCCTTTGGCTCAGGGCGTGATCCCGGCGTTATGGGATCGAGCCCCACATCAGGCTCCTCTGCTATGAGCCTTTCTTCCTCTCCCACTCCCCCTGCTTGTGTTCCCTCTCTCACTGGCTGTCTCTATCTCTGTCAAATAAATAAATAAAATCTTAAAAAAAAAAAGAAATATACTACACAGAAGCAGGAAAGATCTGCTTAATTTAAAAATTGGTGTTCAAGGTTCACACATAAGCCCATGTCTTTTTTTGCTTTTAATTTTCTACTGTGTCATAATGTCTTGGTCATACTCCATAAAAAGCACATATATATTAAATTATATACATTCAATGATGCAGATTTTGGTCAATTTTTTTTAAAACCATGCAATTATCCTGAAAATCACAACTTATAATTACAAAAAGGCTTTCTTATTTTTAAAGACATTTAGCAT
Organism: Ailuropoda melanoleuca; assembly: GCF_002007445.2. Taxonomy (NCBI): domain Eukaryota; kingdom Metazoa; phylum Chordata; class Mammalia; order Carnivora; family Ursidae; genus Ailuropoda; species Ailuropoda melanoleuca. Next base: position 51,476,914 of record NC_048219.1, on the reverse strand, counting down.
ATGGAGGATCGAATATTAAGATTTACATCTGTTTTACATTCACAACCAGACATTAATTGGTAAATTCGTTCGAAGCAATACAATTAGTTCTGTCTTACAAAAATTACTAATGTCCAGTAAAATTGGATATCAACCTGCTGTTTCACATAAGTGTGTTTTAATCGTAGACTGTTCTTCTGTTGTGAAGATTTTATTTCTCCTTCTTGTTTGAAATAATACAATTGATTTAGTATCAATCTGCTTTTCTCTCTAACACAGAAACAAAAGACAGATTTTGCTGCATGTAACTCCCCTGCTGACAATTACCAATGACAGAGACCTGTGTCACCTTTCTTATTTCGATACAGGAGCTTTTCTGAATACATATTGCAAATTATGGCAGTGGTGATGAATTATCCAAATTTCAGATGACATGGGGGAAAAAGTTATAAAAAGTTTTCCTTTTTCTTGGTTTTTGCACTGTTAATCCAGCTGATATATATTTATGTAAAATTCTACAGAAACCAGCTTGACTTTGGTTACCTGCCCATAGAGATTGTATACCATTTTTAATATTTCTGTTCACACACATTTAAGAATCTCCACACACTCATAAAAATCCCTGGATGCACCTTGTATGCTCTCTTCTCTAATGACATTTCCCACCCATCTCTTTTTGAAGATTGCTGACTGTTTTCATCATAATCCTAGTCTACCTTCTACCAAGAATCTGATTCTTAAAATTTAATATACATAAAAATTGCATGGACTTATTTATTTAATTTTTTAAAATTTTATTCATATTTGACAGAGAGAGAGAGAGAAAGAGAGAGCACAAGCAGGGGGAGTGGGGAAGGAAGAAGCAGATTCCCCATTGAGCAGGGAGATTGATGCGGGGCTTGATCCCAGGACCCTGGGATCATGACCTGAGCTGAAGGCAGATGCTTAACTAACTGAGCCTAGTGGACTTATTTAAAGCAGATTCCCATGTTATGTCTATAGACATTCAGTGTCAGTTCATCTGGTTTGGAGCTCAAGGATGTGATAAAGATGCACCCAGATTAGACCATAGGCTTCTTAAGGGAAGGAAAACATTTTATGAACATATGTATTTCTGGTACTTGGCACTATGCGTTATATATAAGAGACACAATAATTACCTGTTGAACTGAATTAAGAGGATCAAACAAAAAAAAATAGCTTTGGATTATTTGTTAACATCCCCTGTTGGAAAATTATTATCTCATTTAGAATGTGTCAAATTTTGAGCCCAGGAACTGGTGAACAAGTGCACTCAGGGAGTATTCTTCTTGCCACTTTCCATATACATCTTATTAATGCATCTAATATCTATTGCACACCCATCTAAATCCTAGGCTCTATGCTAGATGCTATGATATCAAATTGCATAAATTTACTTCTTCACCCTCAAGGAATTTGCACACTAGAAAAGATGCAGACTGGAGCACCTAGGTGGCTCAGGCAGTTAAGCATCTGCTTTTGGCTCAGGTCATGATCTTGGGGTCCTGGGTCATGATCTCAGGATCCTGGAATCGAACCCCCTGTTTGGCTCCCTACTCAGTGGGGAGCCTGCTTCTCCTTCTCCCTCTGCCCCTCCCCTGCTTGTGCTCTCTCTCTCTCTCTTTCTCTCTCTGTCTCTCTCTCAAATAAATAAGTAAAATCTTTAAAAAGAAAAGAGGCATACTAAGTAGCCCTAAAATACTGTAATGATTTTTAAAAAGTAATGTAATGATTTATCATAGAGAATAAACAAAGCAATATAGAAGCACTGAGAAATGAAGGCCAAGTGCAGTCAAAGACTATAAATATTAAAATCTCAAGAATCAGCATACTGTCATATTGTTGATACTAATACAAATCATTCTGTATACCAATTCTTCAAAAAATTTGATGGCATTAGAAATTGTCAGTGTTCTAACACTGTCATTAAAACTGAAAGCAGTAAAAATGTACACTGTATGCCACTGTCTCTTTCCCATTTACATTCTCATGTACTCATAAAAATTGTGCCTTTGGTTTTAGCCTGCTCTAACTTTTCTTGTAAGGACTCACCTTTTCAATTATTTACATATGTACCAGATCATCCATTCTTTACACCAGCCTTCCTTTCATTAACCTCTCAGCTACCCTTTCTTTCTCCTTGCCCACTGGAACATTCCCTTTAAAATCGAGCTAATGTCTATTTTGGTTAAAATGTGAATTCTCTTCCCTATCACCTCTGTGTCTCTCCCATGGATCCCTTCTTTCTCCAGTACTGTCCTTGTCTTTACATCATCTCAACAGTAAGGAAATGTTTCCAATGGCCCCTCCTGCTGACATGTATGACCCTAATTTCCTCCTTTGATGAATCCTCATGGTGTCTAGTTTTGTGGAAAGCAGTCATCTGCCTCCTGTGGTAGAAGCAGAAAGAACAAATCCTCCCTGTTTCATCTTTTGACAGCTAAGGGACAGGCTTGAGACCTCAGCATAGTCACCTGGGTTCTTCCACTTTAGAACTCAATCTCAAGTGAATGATGCAAAGGTAAAGGGAGTTTAAGGAGCATGTTGCCACATGGCAGCATCCTGACCAGACGACCTGTTTAGCAGGAACTTCTGGGGGATTGTCTTTTGTTCCTGCTTGTTTCAGTTTTGTGAGATCACCTTCAAAAATTACTTTTTTGCTTACAACAGCTAGATTAGATTGTATTACTGCAACTAAGAATCTAAGTTGATTTCTAGTTAATGAAAACAAGAACAAAACCTTCCAAGTATTTTTCAAATATGTTGGGTCTTTCTTGGTAAAATACGTAATTTCATGGAAATTTAGCAATGTTTTCATAACAAGTGTGGATTTTTGTTGTTGTTGTACTATGCTAAGGTTTTAAAATAATTATATATTATTATGTCAAATATTCTATGAATAGATAAAAATATAAGTAGACATATATTGATAAATTAGGACTAAAGACATAGGCAAACTCAGCATTTGCCTATGCCAAATAATATATATTTAAATCAGTTGTATCAATGTCAGTTTTAAAGGTATTTTATTTTGATTGCCATACAGCAGTGTGGTCTATATGCTAGTTAGTATTTATGTCTCCCATTGCTTTAAGTTGTGCTTTAGTGTCCCCTTACACCAATTTATCTATTAAAATGATAATGTTATGGCTAGGCTATTTTCAGAGACCAATTTTCCCATAAAATTATTACGTTTGATGAAACAGGTTCAGGATCCAATGAAATCATTATCTGCAATCTTTAGAAATTCCATAAGTTACTAAATACTAAGGAGTCCATTCAGGGATATAGTTTACGTCCTTTAGGTAGGCCATTGCAGCAGTTTTCTTACTCTTAGACTCCTGATAATTGTTGTGCCCGGAGAACTACACATAGATGTTTGTGGACTTTACCTCCATAGAGTTCAGTGCAGCTTTAAGACTGCAACCAAGCCCCAAACTGTTAGTGCACACACATTTGACGTTTATAAGTCGTTTTATGCTCTTATATGAAGGAATCACACTAAAGATAGAATAAGGAGAAAAAAATATGTATATCCTGTCTTCTACTTACATTCTGCAGAGGCTTCTCATCTTTATAATTTTTTACTTTGTTTCATATTCTTCTGTTGATTCTTTACCTTCTGCTTCCACACATCAGCTGTAGGGTTTTCTTATTTCTGTGGAGTATTCTGGGCAGGTTGTAGGGAACAGATTATACAGTAGGGCCTAAAAATATTTTATAGGTTGAAAGAAGGAAATTATAATTGTTTTTCTCCTATCTACAAATCTAAAACAATATCAACCTTGAAAGAATTATATTTATAGTTTTCTGGGCAGAGAACCTGGTACGCAGTCCTTACTCATGAAAGGTTACTCCCTTTTCACCAATTTATATTAAAAGAAAAATAAATGAATAAAACAATAAATTATGTTTGTGATTTGAAACTGTTCACAAGGAACAGGATTAAATTTCAAACGTATGGGTTACTAATCAAATATCCATATATTTACTATAAGAAGCAACTCTCTTATTTGTTGTAGCAAAGTTTATGTGCTTCTCTTGATTCTTTGCTATTTCAATTTTCTATATTTAGAGAGCAGAGTTATAACAGTTTCTTTATAAGTAGAATGGAATAAATTCTCTAATGTATGTCTGTTCAAATCTGATAAAGAATAAGAGTAAACAAGCATTTTCTTCCACTGCATAATAACGTTTTCTGTTAAATTTGGCAGAATTGTCCATGCCTATAAAAATTAAATGCTATATTTATTTGATTGAAATAAGCATATAAAAACAAGACACCTAGGCTTGAAAATATTTCAAGCATCATTTTCAAAAAGTACTATATTAAATAAAAATCAATTATCTTTCTAATTTTTCCTGGAAGGATCTTAGAAATCTGAGATTACTGAGTATTTGAAAGACCACAGATCATGCAATAATATGCAGAATTACATATAATATGCTCAGTATAATATCTTCACTTGCACATGAATGGACAATATATTAGTATACTTGTGCATTATATATTAGTACACTCTCATTTAGCATGTCAGTTTTAAGCAAACTGTAGCATTCCAGAAGGACATAATGGGAAACAATCTCTTGTTTCATTTTTTTTTCTTTACATGTGTTGAGCATTATTTTTGAACATGACATTGTGCTAGTTACTACAGATAAAAAGATAAATGGAACATGATCCTTATCTTTAAGAACTTTAAAATATTGAGGACAAGGAAATAAAATTAGCTGAGGCAAGTAAAATGGAGCATTCAGCAGCTGCAAGTTACACGAGTGGGGGTGATGAGGAAAAAGCAGAGGATCTTATTTGACAAGGGATCAAGTAAGTTTTCATTGATAAACATGACTAGTTGGCAGAGGTTTTCATAAAACAGAGAAGGAAACAAAGTACACTTGAGAATGAAAATCATGAGCTAATTCAGAGGGCTGGGGACACACCTAGTAGAAATACAAGGAGACAGTGTGAAGAGGAATGGCATGAGTGAGGAGGAACTGTCTTCAGAAAAAGGACGTGCAAGACTTTGAAAGGCATTTTAGGGAGTTATTTTGTCTTCATTAGGCAATGGGGAGTCTTTGCAGGTTCTTGAGGATGGGATGACACGATAAATCGATGCTTTAGAAAAGTAACTCTGCTATGAATGATGAGAAAAAGAGAGCCAGATAATTTTAGAGGATTGGTAGTGGGGGAAAAAATGGAGTCAATTGTGGATAAACTGGTCACTAGATGCTTTTTTTAATCTGTTGAGTGGCCCTTCTGAAATAAATGATGTTTTCTCAGTAAAAAACATATATGGGTGATCTTCTATGCTGATGTGCTGGCAAGCTCTAAGCAATACCATTACCAAGATGATACAGAATTTTAATGATAGAATATTATAACTGCGTCTGTCAGAGGCCAGTCTCCTTAAGAGCAAGACACATTTAGAATATTCATAAAATTCTTTGATTTGGAGCATAAATATCAGAAGATGATAAATCATATCTTTAGGAGAGGATGATGTCCTGATGTAGAATGTAGGAAAGTAGAATTAAGAGTAATTATTAGTGAGTAGCAAAAAGAGAGTAAATGTTTTCTCCTTGCCCTATGGTGTTTTGTGCCACCTTTTATTCACGTAGCTCTCTAAGCCACTTTCCAGACAGCAGAGCACATTAAATGCATTCATGATTTGTAATTTAAAACTACAGTTGTGCGAAATTGCAGTTTAAGCTTGTATGGATCCATACCCATTGAGTTTGAATTAAGATTTACAAATATGTATTAGGTTTGATAGGACAGCCATTGAATGAAAAATATAATTTCTGGCACTGAAATGCAGCAAAAATATGAAAATTTAAAATATGTATGAAATCTTTCTCAACAATATGCTGATTAGATCTTAGGCAATGCATATAGCACATTTCAGTAATCAATCAGGGTGTATACTCTGAATGCCGTGATTCTGTTTCTTAATTTAAAAATAAATTGGAGGAACTTATTCTGTAAGTAATTATTTCAGAAAATTATCATGTCCTACAAAGCTCATTCACAGTCAGGAGTCTGATAAAACAAATCAACCTTTTAAATTGTTGGGTTTAAGTGGGTATGGCTGAAAACCTAAGGTTAAAGCAATATGTTTTTGCCATAATTCGCTATCTCTTCAAGCAAAGGATAGTTCTAGAATTATTCTAACAACCATATAAACAAGAGAGTGAAGAGTAAGGTAAAGAGGTTGAAAAAATCATTGCCATCATGACCAATAATACTAAAATCATATTTATTATCCTATCATAGGAAGATTAATAAAGCTGGTCCAAACCCACCATCAGCGCAGGAATTAGATCAGCAAAATTGCTTATTGGATTGTACATTACAATAGATGTGCACGGTCGTCAGCTCTAGATGATCTTATTTAGTGAGTCTATTTTTTACTATATCCCCAGATCATTTTAACGTGCCATCATGGTTGAGAACCATTGCTCTCCCACAAAATATTCACTAAGATGAAACACATGATTTCCCAATTTGGGGATAATTTTGATTCTGATAAACATCTTTATATGAGGATGTGATCTGGGTTCTTAAGCTTTCATCCATTAAAATTACATCAACGCTTTTTACTTCTTAAAAAAAAACACTTCCCTATTTTTACTTATTTCATTTCCTAATAACATATAGGCTATATAGCTGATATGCTATTTAAATAGCTTTTATCACCATCAGAAATGGGTGATATTTAATATTGGTTTGCTATGAAGCTGAACAGACTTAGGCCTTTATACACAATAATGTTAATCTTTTTATCAATTCTGGAGGGTAGATATTATGATCATTTCCATTGCAGATATGAGAAAATTGAAACAGCAGATTTCAAAACATACCTCAAATTGTAGGACTAGAAAGTGCTGCAAGGGAGAATCCGACCCCGACATGTATGTTCTCAACCACTACTCTATGTAGGAGAAGGCTCATTGCAGATCTGCTGAGTTAACCAAATTGCACCTGCCTATCATTTTAATATTTATAGAAAGCTGTTATCCCTTCCCAACATTTTCAACAGCCCAAGAACTTTCACTTATTTTTGTATAACCTTGTTGCCTGCTAAGGTTTACTTGTCAGTAGGAAATCTCATAGACTTGGCTTAAGCTCTGATCCTAACTTGCCAATACCGTCGCCTGTGAAATTTAAAATCATATCCCATGACCTTTAAGAATTCCTGGGGGCTTAAGCCTTCATTGTTTCCATCAGCTGAATTGCCATTAAAAGTTTTCATTTTACTCTGAATGTAAAAACCCTTGCCTTCATAGGTTTGTATACACATACCAAGGTGAAAGTCCACTCATACTATGCGTTTCATAAATTCTGTCTGATTTATTAAAGATCTTGAGTTAAAGAAAGATTACCACAAGTCGAGCAAAGCCTTCTGATATCTCCTGAGTTCCACTTTATCTGCCTCCTCTTTTTACCTCTGCTACTCATCCCTTTGCTCATAACTCAAGCTCTCAAATCCATCAAATAGCTCTGTAGAAAAAGGCAAATGGCCTGTCATAAACAGGATCCATGACCTGAGAGTGCAATCGGGCTTATAAATACTATCGTTTATCTTGTTAATTAAGTATCAGCTTACTGTTTCATTTAATCACAATTTGCTGAGTATCTTTCAATTGAATGTCGTTCATTTTCTTATCGGCTTGCTAATTTGTCAATAGTCTATGCTTCCCAACAAATCAAAAATATTTACTGAATCTTCCTTTTTCTATAACTGCTTCAGTGATAGTCATAATACAGAACAGTCCATTAACGCACTGCAATGCTCATACCTGATAACTATTCCAAATGCTTGCAAGTGTCTATATATTTTATAGCAAAATGAAAGCCCAAAAAATAATGGATAACCTGGCCTGACAAAGTGGTCTCGAATTTGACATCTTGAAGAAAAAATAGTTTCAAAGTTTTGTTGAGTTTTGTTGTTTTTTGTTTTTATATGTTTTGTTGGAGGGGCAACCACCTTATAAAAAAATGATTACAGGAATCTCTGAAGTTCAGTGGATAAAATATTTAAATTAACACAACAGAATAGCAAAGATCTCATGGTAAAAGACAGAGTTTAAGCAATGTGGACCAAATGAGCTAAGCTGCTTAGCATAGTGTTAAACAGTGAGTGAGGTATATATGCCATTCATGTCTTCTTTAAGAAATTTTTCTTAAAAATATTTAATCACATTATTAGTCTCTCCCCTTTGTCAAGATGTATGTGGACATGTGTGTGTCTGTATGCATAGGTGCAACACATGTGGTTTTCTTCAAGCAGTTACCCAAAGTGTTATCAATGTGTGCTCTTGTGTCTTGCTTTTGTGTCTTGGCATACACAATGATCCACAAGACTGTTGGCTAGTCGTGTTGGTCCTAACACTTATGAAATTTACAGCCTTGGGGAAGATGTAGACCATTATAAGGTACTCTGGGAGATATCAAAAAGACATTGAATAAATTGGGCAGGGAGTGTTGGTCAGAGAAGCTTCTTTTGGTGTCTTGTCTGGATTTTCACTTACTTCACTTCTTGCGAGTGTCCAGTACGGTTCTCCCCTTCCCTTCCAAACTATCCTCTGTTACATATTCTAACCTTGGAATGACTCAGGGCTAAGTCTTAGGAAGCTATTCTTTGTTTTCTATACTTTTCTGCCTTAGGAAACTCATTCAATCCTGTGACATTAAATCTCCTTGCACTTTTTATACTATCAACAATCCTAAAATTTCTATCTTTGGCTCTAACCTTTCCTCTGAACTCCAGACTACGGCATCCAAATATAGATATTAGGATCTCTGTATGAGGCAGATTTCTGCACAAGACAGATGGAATGTTACAATTAGATAATTTGAGGAGTTTAATCAATGGACAATTTCAAAGGCCTGAATAAGGTCTGAGGACACAATGAGGGAGGTTGCAGGGCACTCTGCTAAGCTTGAAAGAGAGAGAGGTTACGGGAACCTGGAGACAGAGAGGTTGCATGCAGAGGGCTGCTTTACAGGAAACATGACCTTAGTTCACAGGAAGTCAAGGGACGGAGCCAACCCATGGGAATGCTGCAGAGAGGGAGCCCAGGGAAGACATAGTCCAACTTCACTCTTCTCCCTCCAGCCTTTTCTCTGTGCCTCCTGTTGGCTGAATTCTACTAGAAGCTGGAAAGTAAGACAGATATAGGTGTTGCTTTCCAAATTGGCCCCTGGAGTACAAAGCAGGGTGGAGAAGGTAAGTGTGAGTGAGAACTAGTCCTGTATATATGGAATGACACTACTGCAGGGAACAGCACGTGGGAAAACTACAATAAGAAAGGCCTCAGACCAGTGAGTAGTTTGATATATCTGGAACAAAGAAGTCAGAGTGACAATTTATGAGGTGGACGAGTCAAGCAGCAGCCAGATTATAAAAGTCTTCTCAACGAAATCAAGGACTTTGGATTTAAAATTTTAAAGTAGAGGAGTGTCATGCTAATATTTATGTTGATGAAGCCACATTCTAGCTGCTGGCTTGAGTCTGAATCAGACAGGGAGCGGGACCTGAGGCAGAACTGTGGTTAAAGTGTTGGCGGTGAGAGGGCGGGGCATGGGATCAGGGGAATGATAGGACAGAAATAAAAAGACAGATTGATGAGAGATGTAAAAGGCAGAATTGATAGGATTTGGTGATTCTTTAGATCCTGGAAGTCAGGGGAAAAGAGAGGTCCAGGATGCTGTGGGCATTTCTGACATGTATTACTTAGAGGATGGAAGTACCAATTCCAGTGACAGGAAGGGAGTTGAAAGAATTAGGGAAGAAAATGATGAGTGAGGTTTTGCACATATTTTTAGACATTAAGTTCAGGTTACCTATGGAACATTTTAGTAGAAATGTCCAATAGAGAGGTGGTATATTGATTAGAAGCCCACGAAAGAGAACAGAAGTATAGATGTCATTTGGGAAATTATTGGCATAATAAGTTATTAAGAAAGTGGGATGAATGATGAAATTAGGTGACTCAGTAGGGCATCCAAGTTAGGTATGACTGACCTAATGTTTACATGCTTTTCAATACACCCAGCTAATAACAATGGTAAAAATTTTGTTAAAAAATAGGTATTTAATGCCAATAGATGCTTAATGCCAATAATAATAGCAGTTTCTGAAGCCCATCCTTTCAATTCTAATTCAATTCAATTATCTTCCACAGATTCTTCCTTACTTTTGTTTACTGACTTAATGCCTTATGGAGTAAAACCTTTTTAAAGAAGTTATAAAGGGACGCCTGGGTGGCTCAGTCAGTTAAGCGTCTGCCTTCGGCTCAGGTCATGATCCTAAGGTCCTGGGATGAAGCCCTGCATTGGGTTCCTAGCTTAGTGTGGAGCCTGCTTCTCCCTCTTCTTGCTCTTTCTGCAGCTCGCCCTGCTTGTGCTCTCTCTCTGACAAATAAATAAATAAAATCATTAAAAAAAAAAGTTGTAGGGAAAATATTCTTGCAATATTATCTACAAAGAAAATTCTGGGTATCTAAATGGTACAATAGACTTTGAGTTTTAGAATTAGAATGCACATCCTAGGTCATCGAATGGTCCCGGAAGTCTCACATTTTAGATGCAAAAGTAAAGGACCAGAGAGTTATATGAATTTGGGTGGCTCATTCAAAATTATAAAGCAAGTGAAATATTTAGTTAAGGTAAATACTGCTAAGTATAGGTAGGTATGGGTTATTCGAGCGCCCCCAGTAGAACTGTGTCCATGGTGCAAAGCTAATGGGGATGAGGGGAGGGGTGAGAAGTTAAACAATAGGGAGGATACATTATACATCATAGAGATTAGACTCTATTTAATATCATACTGATGATCTGAGCTTCAAAAGATCAATCTCCAATGCTCCCAAGAAACTGCATAAAATACAAACGTATTTATATTTAAAGGCTGAAATATGGGAAGCTGCTAAAAACATGGTTGCTGAAATTGCTAACATTTCATAAAAGACAAAAAAAAGCTCACAGCCTTAATGAAACTGAACCAAATCCATAGAGAAGCAGATGTTTCCCTTTAGCAAACTTTCAAAGCAGCAGGAACTCGAATTCAGTCAGGAAACTGGCAGTGCCGCCTGAGCCATTTCTAAGTGGCTACGAGAGTTGAGAGAACGTCCTTGAAGACTCGTGCTCTGGGTAAAATGGAAGTGGGGGTTTGGCAGACTGTGCTTTCGGCTGCCTGCCAGAAACTTTGAAAAGCATGACAGCTAATGTGGCTGCCCGGATAGTTCTTTGGCTGCACCTCTGATTGGAAGACATGATTTTGAAAGAACTCCATACAGGAATTCCATTTGGCAAAGGCTTGCTTTTTGGCAAGGATATGGAAAGTCTTCTTGAATAAGGATTGAAGAATAAATTGTGTCTGCCCCAGGATAAAACTTCTAGGGACTAGGGAAAGAATTAGGAGGTAGATTATACAGAGGCAGAAAGTTTTCAGAATGGCAAGAGACACTAGAAATTTGCAATCAGTAAAAATGACCCGATTGCAAGAAAAAAAATTGGAAGTTCTTCAAAGGATCCAGAAGAAAGGGAGCTGGCCTGGCTGCTCAGTCACTGCTCTGGATGAGAGAACCAAATAATAAAGATCGTATGTGAGTCAGAAATGAGAATATATGCACTTAATTCAAGAAAGCATCTATCTAAAATATTAAAAATGTTTTGAATTGTGTAAAACAGATTTTATAGTGTAGAGAGCTGGCATCACACTAATCAGAAGTTCATAAAATGCTGACCTAAATTTGCAAGCCTGCGTTCCTCTGTCACCTGCTGTCTGGACTGTCTTGGGGGATTGGCCACATTGTGGTTATTAGTATGAATCCAACATTTAACACACAGTGTGGAGCCTTTGGCGCTGGAATCCTCCCAATGCCTAACAGTATCCACATGTGTCCCTGACGCGGGAAATGTCATCAGGTCTTCATCTCCATCAGTTCACACACCGCTTCCGACGTGTGAAAAGCAGCATAGTGTTTTGCCACTGATTAACAATAAAAGGTCATACTGACTTTTTCCCCCCATCTTCAAAATAAGTAATCATGACTGCTTACATCTTGTGAGAGCAACATTGTTTCCTTCTGGTTGCCAGGTAAAAATACAAGATGCTTAGTTTCATTTGAATTTCAGATAAACAGCAACTCATTTTTTTTTCAGTGTTAAGTATCCAAATTTAACTAGATATCCTATATTTTTATTTGCTAAATTGGACAGCAAAATGTAGGGATGGTTTTCTGAGCAAGGGAGATCTCTTCATGTGTTTCCGTTGTTATTAAATAAATAAATTCACTTAGATTGAGTCCAATCCTGGTGAACCTAACAGTACATTTTACTCTCTATAAAATATTGATAGGGAAGTTCATGCTCAATCCTTTTCCTGGTTTGTGAGTTCATTTGTTCTTGAAGAAATGTGTTTCATGACTTAATCTCCAGTAGGGTGCTGAAGGGATGGCCAGAAGATATGTTGAGTGGCAAGAAGAGGGCGAGGAAAAGGGAGAAAGGCAGAAGGAGATGAATGTACATTTTTGGTGATTAAGAGCTTATCCCTTAAAGAAATCTATAAGGTTCAATCCCAGTTCTACCAGTTACCTATTCTTATAGCCTCCTCTAAGTTTAATAAAATAAGACCTGACAATTAAGGAGTAGGGCTCTGGACACATAGTAGGTGTACAAAAATATACTTCTGTGTCCTGTTAATAATTTTGCAACTATTGATATGGGAAACCTGAGAGTGAAATCCATATCATCTTGTCCCAAGAGGAATATTCAAAATACAAATGCTTTAAACTGGTATCAGGAAAGAGAGATATTTGATAGTAATTCAATGGAAGAATCAAGGTGCAAAATGTAATTATAATTTAAAAATTAAATAGACTGCTGCTGTTCTGCCTTTTTAGAAAGTGCTTAATCAAAAGGCAATTTTACCCAGTTACTTGAGGATATTTGACTTCCGTGGATAATTGCCTAATGTAAACTCAAAGGACACATATTTACAGTCAGCCGTTTGGAGAAACAATACCACAGAGTATTAACGTCTTGCTTGTGATATCCATCCTCTTCAAGTTTAGTGTCGTGAGTATAGAGGATCATTTGGCTGAGAAGATTAAGTCTATGAGATTATCTATTAGAATATTTGACTGCAACAATATCATAAAGTGATATGTTCATTATGAATTCTGGGAAATAAATGTATTTTAAGCATCTTATTTTGGCTCAGTCTAAAAATATTTTCTAATTAAATGGTTCTTTTGTGCACGCTGTTCCTAATAGATGGTGAACATCTCTAAGTCAGGCTCTTATCTATAGGTTACACAATGTATCATGGACACACATTACAAAAATAGTAATTGAGGAAAATACAAATTAATGAATAAAATCATTAGGGAAGCAATAAAGGAAAGTCAGTTTTCAGCAACTGGAGTAAAACTTATGCCGTTCATAAAAATTATGTGACTTGTTCAGCTGAAATTGCTGAGGTATCTCTTCTACTTGCCTTGAAAACTACAAGGCACAATTTTTCCCCCAAATTTGGAAAAAATTGACTATCTTCTTGTCCTATTACTTCTCTGACAAAAATGTATAATATGTATAGGAGACTAGAAATATTGAATAATTAAATAGAGAAAAATTGAATTTCCAATAATTAATTTATATTTTAATGTTGGGTTTAATAGCTGTCAGCTTCAGTTTATTTGTGACAGTTCCTGACCCATATTAGGTGCTCAGTAAATATTTGTTGAGTGAATAAACGAGTAAAAAATAAATATTTATATGTTATATATATATCCGCTTTTTTTACATTAAGCTTATAACAACGAAGATATATACTTTAAAGTGTCCAAAGAGCTCACAACAATATTTCTTAAATAGTTGAAATATTTGTCTTCAAACTGTAAGCTTATGGATAAGAAAGCATATTATTTTCCAGCCTGTATAATGAACATGATAGTAATACCTACTTCATGGAATGAAAGGAATTTATATCCAGAACACTTAGAATAGGTCTGCTGCATAGTAAGCACAGTTATTGCTTTATGTTGGCTTTTATTATCATGTTAAACAAGTCAAGACTTTAGACTGAATATATGTGAAAGAGGATTAGTGGTGTAATCTGGGGGAAAAAAAATCATCAAAGGTAGAGGATAGCCATAAATGAAAACTGCTGTGTTACATAACCATTCATTAACTAATTAATTAATGGGGTGTTTGTTTATTTGTTTCAAATCAAACATTTCTTAGGACAGTCATGGAATGGAAAAGAAAGACATTATGAAACAGGAAATTGTCTTTAAGCCATGTCCAAAGGAAGCACCATGACACTTGCCAGGTAACCACATGCTTCCTTGTGACTGGATAGATATGCAGGTTCTCAGGCATATGTGACTTATACTAGCCTAAACTTTCCTACCCTTAGCAATATATTTAGTGTGAGCTCAAATAAGAGGCTAGTGGGACAATAAAAAGACTTCCAATTCCTTCCAGTTCCATCTCCTAGAAATAAAGGTGCTGCAAATATGCCTTTCATTTCCTGACTAGGTCAATCCTCTATATCTTATTGTGGTGTTGTCCAATAGAGAATGACTAGCCATGTGTGGTTATTTAAATGTAAATAAATTAAAAATACATACAGTTAAAAACTAATATCTTCATTTGCAATAGCCACATTTGAAGTGCTCAAAGGCTAAGTGTTCTAGTGAGCAGTGCAGAGATTTTAAAAGGGACTGAGATCAGGTTTCTTCACCTTTTCTCACTAATATATAAAAGGAGGTTCTATGAATGTGACCTGATCCTCCTCTATTCTGTTTCTCCTCTCTTTTAAAGAATGTACCCTAAGTTAAAGTGATATAAAACAAAATCTAAATTCTTCCCATTGCCTGAAGTCAAAGCTGGATCAAAAAATGACTTGGAGAGGCAAAAATGACCATGATGCTAAAGGGAGAGGAAACACTGTCAGTTCATCATGACTTAGTATAATTCAATTATTTATATTATCTTGTGCCTAATTCACAGAAACCAAAATGCACGTAACCATGAAATGGGAGTTGATATCAGTTGTGGTCAAGAAGCGAGGTGGGTTCATTATGAAAAGAGAAGGAAGGTAAAAGAAGCCAGAGAATATAATGGGAAATGGGAGAGGAAAGAGAAACAGCAGTGACTTTACAATTTTGACAAAAGCAGACACTTTGGTTAATAATAACAAGCAGGAGAAAAGCAGATTTTCAACAAAAGTGCTTTATGTGGACAAAATCTACTGAGCTAAGTGCACCTCAAATCCCCTAGCATAAAAGCTCAAAGAGCAAACATTTTTTAATACTGACTCCTTGAGTGTGTACAATACTTCCCTTCATGCAGAAGCCAAGCACAATTGTAATAATTTAGCTCTTGTCAATCTGCTTTACTCTTTGCATCATTATGCCTAGAATAGCAAGGTGATATCTAGGCAAATTGGGTAGGAAACAGGGAGCTGGGTCTGAGAAAATGCATACTGAAATACAGGCACTTGAAGGATATTATCTCATGGTCTAACTGTGCCAAAAAGTAGGTTTATGCAGGATTGTTTTCCCCTTTTGAAATTAGAAAACTGAGTTATAGAAGCAATTGAGTGATTGGATGGTGATACTTAGCAGGATGTGGTCATTATATTTATCAGTGCCATATGACAATCAGAACTTCAGGAAGTATGGAATGATTCATGTTTGTAAATGCAGAAATGACATAATATTTTAGAAAGTTGAATTTGGTTTTGACAATGGCGAACAAAATCAATTATCGTGGAATGGGGGAGACCCACAATATAACATAAATACATAATTTATTTGAAGTAGAGATATTAAGTACTATGTTGAAAAGTTAAAGTAGAATGAGGGATAAAGAATGATGGCGGCTGGTATTCTATCTAGATGGGATAGAGAGGAAAGGTCTTTATCTGAGGGACATTTGAGAAAGGGACTAAATGGAGCAAAGGAGAGTAAGCCGTTGGACTTCTGGGAAGACGAGTTTCCAGAAAGAGAAAAGATCACTTGAAGAAGCTATGTACTTTGGAGAATTCACAGAACAGCAAGGAGTCTGCCGGCGATGAATCAAATCAAACAAAGAAAAGAATATGATAAAATGAAGTTAGGGTCGCAGCCAAGAACCTTCTGATGTAGCATATATTTTTAAATACATAATTAGAAACTGATCATTTCTCAGTATCATCACTATTCCCACACTGGTTCAAGACACCACCCTTGCTTGGTTGAATTATTTCAACAACCTTCCAACTGCTCTTAACTCGCTGCTTTAAAGCCTCACCCACCCTGCCCTCAATCTGTATTCACTCACCAACCAGAGTGATCCTTTACAAAATAACTCATATCAAGACAACAGCACAGTTTAAGACATCCACAAAAAAAAAAGTTCTTATCCTAGATATTCTTATCATATTTTGCGTGGATGTGTCATATCTCTTTCCTTATCTCCTATTGAGCTTTTCTTCATTCACACTGGTCCAACTCACTGACTTTGTTTTTGCTCTTTAAAAATAATAAGCATCGTCCCACCTCAAGGCCTTGGCATTTAGCCTTAGAACAAGCTTTCCACAGATATTTCAAATAGCATGTTTCTCCTTTCTATTCAGTTCTCTGCTCACATTTCACCTCATCAGAGAGAACTTCTAGCAATCTATCACCCCTTCCTGCCAGTTTCTAGCCTCTTACCCTATGTTGCTTTTCTTCATGGAACTTATTAGTACATGACACACTATTAATAAGAGTGTTAGATTTGGTTACTATTTATTTTCTGTCTCTTTCTACCAGAATAAAGGCTTCCTGAGAGTAAGATTTTTATGTTATTCATGCTTTATTGCTAAAACCTAGAACTATAATGGGCACGTTGAAGTTGGCCAGTAACTTTTTTTTTAAATAAATGAATGAGAAACTGGGGATAGCAGCAATTCAACTTGCTGATGAATTGGAGGTCAAATATGGGAATAACAAAGGGGTAGAAGAAAGGACTCCAGGATTTTACTCCTTAGCAACAAAGTCAGTGGGAGCTCCATTCACTGAGATGTGAATCAGGGGAGAGGAGGAGCTGGGAGGAAACATCAGGTGTTCTGGTTGGAAAGGTTAACTTTCATTGTTTGAATTTAGTTTAAGGACTACTAAGGCAGAAGAGCAAAACTTAAGTAGTCTTTCTTGAAGGTGATTTGAAAGAAGCTTAGCGGTAGGAAAGACCTGAGCGTAGTGGTGTTCTAGAGCCGGCTCATACCAGCTTAAGAGAGCTGACCTAGTAAATTTTCAGTAATTTTGGCACCCCCTGTTAAACACATGCCTATAAACTTATAATTAAATAACTATATTAGGAAAAAGGTAACAAACACTCATTATCACTTTTTTCCTACGTTTTACTGTTTCCTCTATTTTTGATGCTATTTGTGTTTATTGCATCTTTATGGTATACCTACTGTGTGCTGATCTGCTAGTGAACCATGCTTTTCAAATTCAATGACATTATGTAGGTGATTTGAAATCTGCCATGGTGAAAGTATTTACAGCACGAAAATTGTCAAATGTCATAATTTGACAGCACTCCTTTCCCATCCCTTCCCCCCCCCCCAGCCAGAAAGCTGCTGGTGAAGCATATGCCAGTACATCATTACCTGAAAATGAATATTACGCTATTCCTTATCATTTCTGGAATTCAGGGTAAATCATTTAACTATTGTCGTAACTTGGCCTGAAAAATAGATATAATACCACCCTCATTTGGTAACTGTATTGATTAAATTAGATAATATATATGAATATTCATAAAAGACTTCCCTATACACAGGACTACCAGTATCCCATATGGCATATTTTCGAAAATTAGGAAAAAATTCTGGTGTCCTTAAGATATTTGTTTCTTATAATATAATTATGGTTACTGATTTTTATTACAATAAAATACAACTTCCATCTACCAGAAATTGTCAAAATAATCCTCACATATCACTCTCTGGGAAGAATAATGTGAACCTTATATGTTCAAACAACATACAAGGCATTTATTTTTTCCTTTACTTCAATCTGTAAAGCTTCTGTTTAAATGTTGGCCTACTTGCTGCTGCTGCTTCTTCGTCGTCTTCTTCATCTTCTTCTTCTTTGTCTTCTTCTTTTAAGATTTTACTTATTTATTTTTGCAAGAGAGAAAGAGAGAGCTCAAGAGCTGTGGGTAGGGGCAGAGGGAGAAGAAGACTCCCCACTGAGCAGGGAGCCCGATTTCTGACTAGATTCCAGGACTCGATCCCAGAACTCAATCCCAGGACCTTGGGATCATGACCTGAGCCAAAGGCAGATGCTTAACCGATTGAGCCACCCAGGCGCCCCTTCTTATATAACTCTCTTCAAGTCCATTTTTGGGTTGGGTGGTGCAGGGCGGGGTAGGGTTGGAGAGAATCAAAGACATAACAAACAAGGAATTGTGTATCCTTTTATTTTCAATGAAGAAAAACTCTAGGAGAATCCTCTATCTGGAGCCTAATGTCCCCAGCAACACCCAGTAATGACTTTTCTTCTCAGGTGAAACAGATGAAATTAATAGAATGAGCTTATTGTTCTTACCTTATATTTCTTATACCCTTCTAAAAGATTGGCTGCATCTGCAGAGGAAGAGAATGTGTCACCCTATGGATCTCATGTTGATAATCAGTTTTGCCTACAAACTGTACTTCTTGCTCTGGTATGTTGTTTGTAAGAAAATTCAGGGAATAACTTGTCCATCAGTATCCTGAATAAGATAAAAGAAGATGGTCTTGGGTGTCATCAATTGGCTTTAAGGTGTGTTATAATATATCGCTATCTTTGAACACCCTCTGGTCACATTTGTAGGCTCTGAGCTGCATGAAATGACAAATGTTCTGCTGACTCTTCTCACTACCAAGACAACTCCATCTACCCCAGGTGGATCAGACAGTTAACAAGGAAAAAAAAAAAAAAGAAGTACACACACACATATTTATTTATTTCTCCCTTTTTCACAAGAGGCTTGGAGATAGTGCCAGTTATGCAGTTATGTCAGGCATTGAAATTAATAAGACATAAGCAGAGAGTGAATCACTTGATTAAACTAAGTTTCTTGTTTGGTTTTCATTGTTCTCAAAAGCAATGGGGAATTACGAACACAAAATTCTGGATGAATGTTAATTCTGGGATAGGGAATATAGTAGCTGCAAAAATTTGGAAATGCTCTAGCTCTTGACCTGAGTGGTAGCTGCATTATATTACATTTTATATCATATATTTATATTAACTATAATCTTCTATATATAGAAGATTATATGACCATAATAAAGAAAAGAAAAAGAATTAAATTATAGTCCTAATT
This sequence comes from Ailuropoda melanoleuca, assembly GCF_002007445.2. NCBI lineage: Eukaryota > Metazoa > Chordata > Mammalia > Carnivora > Ursidae > Ailuropoda > Ailuropoda melanoleuca. The sequence continues at coordinate 51,457,557 of NC_048219.1, read as the reverse complement.
TTTATAGACCCTAGAGCTAGACAACGTTCAGAGTCTGTTGCTAAGTTGAAGCCTGATTGCACATATAATAGGCAGGTGTTGTCTCTGCTCTTTGCTCTGCAAAGAATTAAACTCTATGATTGTTGCGAATGCATTTCATGTGATTAGAATATTGTAACGGTTATAAGAAAATAATCATAAAATTCATGTCTTTTCAACAAGGCAAAATTAAAGATTTTAAAACAAGCTTTATGTTAAATATGAATGGTTTATTTGAAATGAGTATATTCAACTTTGGTAATAAGTGTTATTTCTTCCTTTTTTTGAGAAGTGTCCTTGGATATTGAGTACCATAAGCCATTGCACATATGGGGTGAATTTTTAGAGAGAAAATCACTAGCACCTGGATTGCAGTAACATTCAAAATGTCTTTTGTGTGTTTCCAGCTGGCAATAGTTCTGCTCAGAGAGAATATAGGTTTATAAGTTAAAGTCCTTTTTCTTTATCCAGACCATCTTATCTCCCTTATCACCTTTCTCATCCCTATCTTATGCTTCTTTAATCATAATAAAATTGATTTTACTCTAAGTTCTACACAAAGCTCCAGTGACCTATTTTTTCCATTTTCTGTTTTAATTTATTTACTAAGCCTCATGCTATATACCTGAAGGCTCTCCTAACATTCTTTTTTATGTGATGCTGAATGATACTATACTTTTCGATATAAAAATTAATGGACCAAATTTGAACTCCCTTTAAAATTTTATAATCAGAATGACAAATGTCTTCTGGAATCCACCAAGTTTTCCAATTTTAAAACACTTTCAGGAGACTAAAATATTCTGGAATCTCTTTATAAATTCTATAAACAAATAATTATTACAATGCACTGTTTTGTTTTGTTTTTATTGTTGTTTTGATTTTTCCCTCCAGGATTCATTCCCACAAAAGTTAGTGCGTCTTAGGGCCCAGTCGAAATGAGAACCCAATATACTGTTCCAGGAACATAAGCACATTTCTGTTCTTGAGCTTCCCAGGATTGATCACTTCTATTTTAAATTTTTTTCATTTGGTTCCTCAACCTAATGCATTTCTTCCCCCTTTTTTTTCTTTCTCTCCTTTAAAAGATAAAAAGTGTGATTTTATATCTAGACAGATTTTTTTCTATCTCTAATTCATATTTAACTATTTTTCTTGTGGTGTAGCTGTTATTGCTGTCACCTCCCTAAAAATGTATCCCAATGTCTTCGATTTAATGAACACATTAAGAATTTGTGTTTCCATAATCCTTAAAAATAGTTGCATGATGATACACTTTACAGACCTAATTTCTTCAATAATGTGTATGAATCGGCAGCAACAACATCCGCTTCTGGTTCTGCAAAGGGCCTGTATTAACACGGATCCCCCAGGAGCCAGGGGGAATAGTGAAGGAGAAGTGCGGGAGCAGGAGACCAAATTCTTCTGTCTCATCTCAAATCTTTGCATTCATAGTGATTTCTTTGAGGTTCAAGAACAAAAAGATGGACCAAAGCCAGCAGTATTCTAACTGTAATAGACCATGATAATTCAAATGTGTGATTCTTAAAAAGGGCAGAAGGAAAAGTTCAGAGCACATCCTCAGGAGTGTGATTTTTAAAAATCTGCCAGAAATCCTAGGGGCATGCATGACCTTTATGTGACTACCTTGTCTCACAAACACTGCAACCCACTGTTTAAAGTCAATGAGCGGTCAGAAACGAAACTTCTTTTCAAGCAACAACTTGACAACATTTCTCTCTTTTACCTGTATAAACCTTTTAAGGGCTTTCCTCCATCTGTTTGCCTTTGCCTGATCTTTCTAGTTGTCAGAAGATGATGTTTTACATCTTAGAAGAAACTGTAAGGTACGCAGTGTCTCAGGCTAGGTGATACACATTCAAAACTCATGCTATTAAATTTATGGCAATTATTTGAATCACTTTACATATAAATGATTGAGTAATTACAAATGCAATGCAGATCCATTTAAGTCATCAGAGAACACTTGGAGTTTATTTTAAAGAAACATCTTTAGACTTCTTTCACAAGAAAAAAAACTCTGCCATTTTTTGGAACTAAAAAAAAAAAACCACACACACACACACACACACGCAAAAAAAAACTTAATAGCATTCTTTCTGACTCTCTACGTAAAAAAGAATATTTTGCCCCAGAGCGATTTCTGTCCATTAGAGATACTTACCAGATGACATAAGAACTTCTGCACTGGCAAATTCGGTGGCTATTTGGAAGCTTCACTGCCACCTGCAGCTGCACCTGCTGTGAGATTTTGTTTATAGATTCCTTGGTGAGTTCAAAACCTATTGCCTAGATTAGTAAAATGAGCCTAATCCTAAAAACAATTTCCTAGCATAGTTAAGGAGTTTCCCTGGGTAGAAATGGACTTATACAGATAGTTTTTCCTTTGCAAATGTATTGAACTAATGGACACATGGATGATAAATTGTGTATTGGGATATAATTTTCTTCATTAACTAACATTATTGAACTAAAATTGCCTAGGTCAGAGTTTAGCATACAGTTAGTCTTCAGATATGTAATGAGTTGAAGAAGAAGGAAAAGGAGGAGAAGAAGAAGAAGAGGGGGAGGGGTGGAGGAAGGAGAAGTGGAAGGAGGAGAAAGTGATTGATTTTGGAATTCTCTGCTTCTTCCTGTTTTATAATTTCATCTGTTTCTGGCAGAAACTAAAGTATTTGTGTTTTGTGATTTTATAGCATTGTATTTGTCTCAAAATAGGTAATCTTTGACTTATCAAACAAAAATCTGATCTTTGTACCATGTTCTCAAAGGCACTGGGCGATGGGGTCCCAAGCTACAGTTTTGCCTCAGCTCCTGCCACTCTCCCCAGTTCATTCTGGCCCAAGCACTGGGGTCTCTTGAGGATCTTCCAATATACTAAGAATATCCTTGCTTCAGGGCCTTTAACAGTGCTCTTCCCTAGGTCTGAAAGTCATTCCCCAGCTATCTGCACAGCTGGCTCCTTTGTTTCACTTAAGTGTCTGCTTCAATGTCATCCAAACAGAGAGGTCCACCCTAAATCTCCCTCAAATACAGCAATTCCCCCCCACCCCGCATCATTCTCTAGAAGACTACCCTGATTCCTCGTTCTTCTAATTCTCAGCAACACCAGATATGTTATAGATATATTTGCATGTCTGTTTATTAATGGTCTCCTCCCAAAGAGTGTAAATTCCACAAGTACAAGGACTTTGGGTATTTTGTTTGCATGGTAAAGCCCCTTGTGCAAAGTGGCATTTCACAAATATCTGTTTAGTAAATTCATAAAAGAATGATACACTGGATTCCGATATAGTTTTTAAGACCATTTTTCTTTGTTTTCAAAGTTAATAAAACGTGATGCATTTGACAGATTAAATAACCAAAGTTGACATTTCTTTCCTTATGAAATTGATATTTTCAGGAATTATATAAAGTAGTAAGCTAAGCTTTTACTTAATGATATTTTAATAGTTTGAAATTGCGGTAGAGTAAGAGGACATACTTTGGTAAAGATTTATGGAGTCCCTATCTTATTCATGATCTTATTTATTATATAGCAGCCTTAAAGCAGCCCCCTGCCTCTAGTAGTAAGAATTCCGTTTGCTAAAGTATCAAAAAACCACTGAGAGGTTTTAAATAAGATAAAGAAAATCTCACAATCACTTAAACTCAAATCAGTGTAACTTCCTTTCTTCCTTTTAAATGAGAATTGGACTACACAAATTTAAGGATATTTTCAAATTAAGATACCCATGGTTCCAACATTGTCAATTAACTGTAAAAGTCTGTTTTTACTCAAGATGTCAGAAAATTTTGTTTATTGAAGAGTAAATTGACTTTCTGTTAAACAAAAACCTTATCATATGTTTCTCAAAAATAAGCAAATATGTAGAGATCATCTGAAGACTGAATAACAGTTTTCTTTATATAGATCATATTGAGTTTAAAAATGGTTATGTTATTTTTGTTGAGAATTTTCTGAGCATTGTTTTGAAACAAAATTTTTATTTAGTAATCTCAGATGAAGACTTGGCAGAGTTTTACCATTACAATATTCTTTGCCAGAAGAGTTGAATGAATAAAACAATTTGAAAACCCTACATCATTTTCAATAGTTATGCTACATTTTGAGAACAAAAGAATTAACCATGTGAAAAACACCCATAGTTATGTTCTTAGTTTTTTTTAATTATTTATTTCCCCCAGAAAATATTTATTAAGTCAACAGTGAAGCCAGATTAAAAAAAAGATATTTTATCTTTTTTTTAAGATCTAAAATAAAAAGATAAATTCCCATAACATTGAGAAATATAGGGTCAGAAAATGACATTTACAGGATGATTAAAATATGTTACAATGTCTTTGTGCTACTTAATACACACACATGCTCATGCATAATTTTCTAGTATGTGTGCACGTGGTTGATCTGTGGTTCTCATTTCTCAATTTGGTAAGTACTAGATCCAATGCAGTTTTAATATTTATTTTTGGCACCATTATTATGCTTTGGATGACCTACAGCACATGTAATCTTTTTTTTAATGGTGTTGAATACCCGATACCCTTTCCTTTTCTTTTAGTTAAAAAAGTGTTATTATGCTATGCTAATTTTTTCAGATCTTATGTAGTATTAGTATGAATTTCATTTTTATGTGTCATAAAGTGAATTATTCCCGGGATTTTATTCCCTTTTTACAAAAATAAATAATTTTTAAGAATCAATAGGAAGGTCTGGGGCGCCTGGGTGGCACAGCGGTTGAGCGTCTGCCTTCGGCTCAGGGCGTGATCCCAGCGTTATGGGATCGAGCCCCACATCAGGGTTCTCCGCGATGAGCCTGCTTCTTTCTCTCCCACTCCCCCTGCTTGTGTTCCCTCTCTCACTGGCTGTCTCTCTCTCTGTCGAATAAATAAAAATAAAAAATCTTTAAAAAAAAAAAAAAAAGAATCAATAGGAAGGTAAATGGAAATTATCAGAAAAATACAGGTTTAGTTGCTTGGCAAAATACAAACAAACAACAAATCAACCCAATTCTGAAAGTAGAACCAAGTTACATTTTTTTTTTCCCAGTAAACTCTACTCCTAATGTGGGGCTCAAACTTATGACCTGATATCAAGGGTCACATAGCCCTACCAACTGAGCCAGCCAGGTGCCCCTAACCAAATTTCATTTTAATCAGTATTACCGTATTATGGTAATCAAAGAGAAAAAAAATCTTTTTAGAATTCGTAAGGGTATTAAGGAGGGCACATATTGCACGGAGCACTGGGTGTTATACACAAATAATGAATCATGGAACACTATATCAAAAACTAAGGATGCACTCTATGGTGACTAATACAACATAATAAAAAAATTATTATAAAAAAACTCTTAAGGATAAAATAATACAATGTAATTTTCCCTAAACAACATTTGAAATTATGCAGAGCAAGTATAAAAATTCAGCATTCACTGATTTATACATTCAGTAAGCATTATTAAGAGTTCACTCAGTGATAGTCACAGTCAACAAGTTACAGTCTAGAGACAAAAATATTATACATGATTAAGATACTACATTGAATGTAAGGGAACATTGAATGTTTTAGCATAAGCAACAGAAAATCAAACTCAATAATAATTACAATCTGTTTCTCTTATTAATAAGAGTCTAGCTGTGGGTGGATGTTAGCATTGGTTTCTTGAGTCAATAATGTCAGGATCAGAAAGAATATCTGGTATTTTCTGGTCTGGCCTTCCTGGTAACAAGAGCTACTGAATCTCTGGGCATCTTCTGTTTCAAAGCAGTACAAATAAAGAGAGAGTGGAAATCAGTTGGAAAGCATGATTTCCTAAGCCACCCCAAGATATCCATTCATTTATATAATTCAAGGGTGTCACCTTAAGCCTCTAATTGTAGGCAGGCTGGAAAAGTGAGTAGTTAATGTTTCCAGCCTCTTTAGTAATGGGAACAAAGGAAACAGAATTTACTGTGAACTCATGAATTTTTTCGGATTTGATGTCTTTCAATACTCTAAGTTTATTATTGTTTTTTACTCTCTATTGTCACAGCTTGAGCATGGGAACCCATTCCAGGTGACTCCCTCCTATTTTTGACATGACTGCTTTAAAAAATGAAAGGTTTCCTGGTTTTCTGATGTGAAAAGATGTCCCAGGGTTACCATGTACCTTTCTTTCTCCCAAAATAAAGTTAGCCATTTCTGCAAGATATTCCAGTTTCTTTCAACAGGGAATAGAATTAGAGAACACACTCTGTCAGGATGTCTATTTCTATGGGAGGCGATAAAACTTTCAGGCAATTTTACTAAAGTAGCAAGAATATTTATATTTATTAAATCATAGGTCTATATTTTCAATTCAATTTGAACAAGTGTTTGTGTCTTTTATTTGTAATTTTATTTATTTTTGTTTTATTTTATAAAATAATGTAATTTTGCGATTTATTTAGTTAGTTAACTTACTTTGAATGCATTCCACTAATAAATCCATACAATATGTTGTATTCTAACATCCCTTGAAATAAGTCTTTTCTGTGTCTATTGTTGGGGAAAGGAAAAAATTTTCCTCCTATCTTTCTAGATTATTTGGCTGATCTAATAAACAAATTAACATAAAAACAGATTAACAAGAGAAAAAATAATAATTACATATGTATGGGGGCTCCATAAAAATAGAATACCCAAGGACAAACCTAGTAATTGAGGCTTATATACCATCTTAACTAAGCAATGGGATAGGGGCCTGGGGCTTCAAAGGGAGGGAGGGTGATTCACAGGGCAATCAGAAAAGCAGCTGTTTGGTAATTAGATATTTGTTCTTCTGTACAAATAGGTCATTCAAATTAAAAAACAACCTGAAACAAAACAAAAGGAACTATCTCTTAATAGCTTAACTTAATAGCTTAACTATCTCTGTAATAGCTTTCTTTCTGAACCAGCACCCCTCCCCACCATCAAAATTATTTTAGGTAGGTTAAGGAAGAGGTAAAAGGTTTTCTTGAGTCTGTTGGGTTTTGATTGTCATTAGCTCAAAGAGTCCACATACCAAAGTGGCACATTTTGAGAAGACTTATTCTGAACCCCTTCACTACATTACTGTTTTGATATATAATCATTTTCACCTGTTTCTTTCATTTTTCACATATGGGATTAAAAAAATCAATGCATATACATGATTAAAAGTAAAACTGTATAAAGATATACAAAGAAAATCTTGTTTTCATTGCTGGCTTTCCACCATATTTCTTTTCCTTCCCTAATTTTTATTAGACTATTTATAATCCTTATAAATGTGTGTGTATGTTTATGTTTTGCTAATTTAAATAAAATAGTATATGCATTGTTTATTCTCATTTATTCAAAAGTTAGTATATGCTACACATTATTCTGTACTTTGCTTTCTTCACTTTGCAGTGTATCCTGGATTCTCTTCGTCTTAGTACATTATTTTTGAAGATTGCATAGTAGCCACTTATGTAGATCCGACTTCATAAATCAGTCTTTTTGCTGGATATGTGGGACACTTCTAATGCTTTGAGAGTATAAAGAATGCCACAGTAAATAACTTTGCACATATACCATTTCATATTTTTTGGTGTATATGCGTATCCCAATTAGACTCCTCACATGGGCATCGCTGTGTTAAAGAGTATGTGTGTTTGTAATTTTGAGATATTGCCAATACTCTTCCACATAGTTTTACAGCAACAACAACAAAGTCTGGAAGTGTATTCTCAAGCTTTGCCAGCAAATATTTGGACCTTTGCCAATTTGCTATGTCAAGAATACTATTTCTGTAGAGTTTTCATTTGTATTTGTTTCATATGAGAAAGGTGGAACATTTTTTCATTTGTTGGAAGGATATGTGTGTGTGTGCATGTGTGTGTGTGTATATACATACATATCTTTTCTTATGAACTATTTGTATCTTTCTATTGAGTTTTTTTGTCTGGTTCTTAACAATTACTAGAAAGCTACTTCTCTATCAAGGAAATTAACATTTGGTGACATAGGTGACAAATACATTTTCTCACTTGGTTATTTTTATTTTTATTTTCTTTATGGTATTATTCTTGTCATGCATTAATTTTCTTTATTTTTAAGGTACTCAAATTGGACAGTTTTATTTTTCACCCCAAACTCCCTGAGTTGAAATCCACTATGATGAATTTACATATGCGCCATCACAAAAACATTAAAGTAGCTCCTGAGAATTAGAGAACGTGGAATGCACTGCTTTCATGTCTCAGCTGTTGTCCCTGTAGGATCACACCTCCTGCCAAGAATGTTTATACATTCTAACTCTCACTAACCTTTATCCACCATTGCTACAGTGCCTGTAGATTCTTTCTTGCCATGAATTCGCACTTGAGCACTTCTTCAAGTGCTAAATACCATATTTAAAAAATTGTCTTTTTATTTTGCTAAGTGTTATTTGAATTTTTATATGTTTGCAACAAAATATTTCATGAGGTTTATTTACATGACAACTTATGTTCACTGCAATATAAAAATAAAGCATAGATTGTATAGGATACCATAGAAAATCACCATGTACTGAACACAAGCATACCTACTAATAAGTTCATTTAGTGTTAAAGTATTAGGTAATTGATGTTTTAAATGCTTTATGTTATGCAAATGTCCTTGGAGGATTGTTTTATTACTGTTTTAGAGTGTTTATCGACATTTAGGGAAATTAGCTGGAGGTTTTGGATAGGCTGATTGTATTACTATTATTTCTACTTAAAATTATGGAATATAGGCTCCCTCTATCTGAAAATTTGCTATTCAGCATGTTTTGCAGCATGGATTAGATTCAGATAACAAGGTTATTTGTACTTATATTTCTTTCTTTCTTCCTTCCTTTCTTTTTCTTTCTTTCTTCCTCCCTTCCTTCTTTCCTTCCTTCCTTCCTTTCCCTCTCTCCCTTTCTTTCTTTCTTTCTTTCTTTCTTTTTCTTTCTTTCTTTCTTTCTTTCTTTCTTTCTTTCTTTCTTTCTCTCTCTCTCTCTCTTTCTTTCTTTCTTTCTTTCTTTCATACATTTTGGATTTACCCTGGTGTTTGGTATAATCAGTAGTTCCAATTTCTTTTTTCCTTTTTCCATATGACTAGTTGTCCCAACTCCATTTATTAATAGACTCCATCTTTACTGAACTTCTTTGGTATTTTATAAGTGATATTTACCTATGTACTTGTGTCTGTCCATCTCTCGAGCATTATCATTCTTCTTTAGTATCTGCCTAGGTTTCCTGATCTTCTCATTCTCTTTACTATCCTTAGGAAATGTTAATCATCCTTAGAACTTTATCTTCATATGCTGGTGACTCAAATATAATCTTCCAGCCCAGTTTTCTCTCAAATATCATATCTGCATATCTAGTTGCATACTTGACTTCTTTACTGTCCCAAAGGAATCTCAGCCTCAAAATATCTGTAACTTAGCCAAACTTCTTCCTCACGCATGTCCCATATTCAGTGTCTTCTTTGTCAGTTAATGGCACACCTCCCATGAAGTTGGTCAAATATTTGCTTCCTCACTCCTCAGCCACATCCACATCCAATCATTAATTATGTTCTCTCTTTTTTATTTCTGAAAAATTGTCAAAACTATTCAGTTCTCTCCACTGTCATTGCTACTACCCTAGCCAAGAAATCGTGACATGGATTCTCTCTTCCTCTGTTCATTTTTGTACCACTCTAGTTCATTCCTCACACTGTTTCATACACGAAGATCATTTTAAATAGACATCTGATCATGCCATTTCCTGTTCACAGTCCTTTAATGCCATCTGCTAATCCATATAATAGAGTCTGATATATTTTACATGATTTTTAATGCTCTCCATGATATGTTAACCCCCTTCTTACCCATGTTATTTAAACTTCAGACATATAGATTGTTTTCAATCCTGGAACACATCATGCTTTTCTACTTTGGAACTTTTGCATTTAGTATCCCCATTTCTAGCAGAAGTCATTCACTCCTTGTTAATTTTCCTGGCTAACTTTTTTTTTTTTAAGTCTTAAATAGCATTTCTCAAGGAAGCAGTCACCAATTCATTCCTTCAATAAATACGTGTTAAGATCTAACTATGTATTAGGCACCCTTTGAAATACTGGGGATACAGCATTTTACAAAATCTTATGGAAACCACATTGTAGTATGGGAGGAAGAAAATACAAGCATGTATAAATAAGCTAATTCACAGAATAACAGAGATAGGCAGTACTGATGTACATTCATTATGTACTGGTAAGATGGTTGAAATATTCAGATACTGTAGCTGCTGCCCTGAGCTTCCAAGTACTTCCTTATGAACTGATTAACCCAGTTCTTCCCCGCTTCACTCCCAGATCATCTAATAAACAAAAGGTTAGTGATTGGCACAGCAAGGGTTCTTCTGCTCTGCCTCCTTCATTTATTTTGCATACTTTGTACTAAAGCCATTTAATTCTTCAAACATCCCAAATTCCCATGCACTATCAAATGATCCTTTGGGAATTCTGAAGATCTCTTCTGACATGCATGCCCCTGTGACTCTGGTAAACCACGCTAAAGCATCATTGAGAAGGTTATCTAACTGTCCAGCCTACCAAGGCTTCTGTTGATAAATCTCCCTTCACTTCTGGGTTTCCTAGGAACCTACCCAGAATCCAGCAGGAGAGATAACATCCCCTTGAGACAGCACTGGTACAGGAGCGGGAATATGTACAGCACTGCTCTCCACATCAAGGCTGTGACTATCCTCTGAGTCACCCTCTTGTGGCTGCTGGTGGAAATTTCTTGATGAAAATGATCCAACAGACAGAGAAATGGTGATGATGCAAGAAAGATGAAAGAATTGCTAGAAAGGGTCTTTGAGTAGATTTCAGGGAATGAAACTTTATACACAAGTGTATGATCTGGCTTATAAATGCAGGAGTGGTTCATATAAAGTAGCAAGATGAAGGCAGGGGATGTACAAATATTTTTCAGTAAAATAAGAAGTATGTCATTAAGTGAGAGTGTGTATGTAGAAAAGATTATAGACTCTTTAGTCTACACTAATTTTTTTTTTTTTTTTTTTTTTTTAGAGAGGGAGAGAAGAGAGAGAAGGGGGAGGGGCAGAGAGCAAAGGAGACAGAATCTTAAGCAGGCTCCACGCCCAGCACAGAGCACAGAGCTCAATCTCACAACCCTGAGATGGTGACCTGAACCAAAATTAAGTGTTGGATGCTTAACTGACTGAGCCATGCAGGAGACCCTACACCAAATATTCTTGCTATATATTTTTTTATAGCTCTTTACTTACTGTTTCTTAACTCTTATATTTTTAATTTCTTGTAAAACATATGTCTGGACTGTACATCCTACCATCTTGTTTTCGGTTTTGTCTGACATAGTATGGCCATACAGTAAATATTGATTGAATTGAAGTAAAATACATTTTAATATGAAATGAAATGGAAAACAATGGCATGAAACAGAATGAGACAGGATGGAATAATTTCCAGTTTGAATGACCCTGTGGTTATTTACTGAAAAAAAAAATGCAGTAAGAGAAGAATGTTTATGAGGAATGATAAATTTGGTTTTGAGTATGTTGATTGCAGCTAGAATCCGTCCAAATGGAGCACTTACATAAGAAGTAGGATATACAAGTGGATAGTTTAGGAGTGAGATTCATGCTACATACATAGATTGGTTATTATCAAGCTGTAAGGGTATAGGTAATAATTGAAACTATGTATTTGTGTGTTTTGTAACGTAGAGAATGTAATGTAAAGAATGTAACATAAAGAATGCGTTGTAGTTAAAAGCCAAGGAGGCAAAAATAAAGCCTGAGATAACTCCAACATGTAATTTCATGAATTGGATTTTACACTTACATTTCCTATTCTTGTTTGTCCTTAAATAATTATTTGTGATCTCCTCTCCACCATTTTTTTTTCTCTGCCAGTGCCAGGATAAATTTTAACCTCATAGAAGGTAGCGTTTAAGGCTTTTATTTTCTGAACTCAAAGTGCTGATCACATTGAGTTTGGTAATTTTGTCACTTAGTTCTCTAGCTATGTTGGTATTGCTAGAGAAAGGGCATATTAAGTTAAGGTGTAAACTTCGGAAACTCCTTGGGAAAGCTAACTCCAGTGAAATCAGTAGTAGTAGAAAACAAAGTAGTTTAAAAAATGGCAAACAGTCAAAAGTTTTGACTATTACATAACTTCTCATTTCTTTCTCTTTCCTATTGTTGTCCCTAACCCTTGCTCATTCAAACCCTATTATGTAACAACACATGTCATTTTCCTTTGAAGAACTCCCAAATCCTTATTCTTTATAATATAAATATAGTCCACTTTGGGACACAGGACTTAACACTTAAAGTACTGTATGCTCTTCTCCATTATAAGCATCAAAACCAGGGTGAAACTTATGTTGCTAATAAGCAAAGATATTGAACCCAACTGAAGACCTTTGTCAATGAAAACAATCAAAAGCACATGTGTGAAAAAGAAAAACTGACACTTCAGGGTCCAAGGGGCAGTAGCTGGTGGCAATTTAGCAAGGCAGTAAACAGCTTTTAATAAAACTAAATTTTATTAATGAGGTAAGAATTCTGGTTTTCCCCATAGGAACTACATGTTCATCAAGTGCTGGGAAATAGTCTGAGTGTTGGAGGAGAGAAGATGCTAGTGGACTCAGCAGTTCTACTGTTTTTGCTTTTTTTTTTTTTTTAAGATTTTATTTATTTATTAGAGAGAGAGAGCACACAAGCAGGGGGAGCAGAAGAGGGAGAGGAGGAAGCCAACTCCCCACAGAGCAGGGAGCCCGATATGGGACTCAATCCCAGGACCCTGGGATCATGACCTGAGCCAAAGGCAGACACTTAACCGACTGAGCCACGCTGGTGTCCCTATTGTTTTTGCTTTTTAATTTAACAAATGTTCTGTTGAAATCGGAGTAACAGAAATATTGTGACTTATTTTTGTTATAACACCAAGAAGAATTTTAGTGTAGACTATGGTGAATTCTTATCCTTTTATTCACATATTGAACCAGAGCTTCTAGAAATGATAAGAATTCAGACTGTTAGAATTCATTTGCAAACTGATCAATGTTTTGTGTTTTTTTAGGACCACTGACTTTGAAGCCTGTCCCTAGATAGTCCCTATCCTCAAATCTTTGTCTTGCCCTGGCCTTCTAGCCACACCCACGCTGTTGTGTTTCCCCTTGCATCTGAAATCCATTGCTTCTTGTAGTCCTGGAGCTGACTCAATGTAGACACAGCCAGTGTGTTTACTTCCCTGTATATTGTATTAACCAACTGAGGTGGGAAGTGAGTGATAGAGTAAGCAGGCATGACTTCAAGGGGAGAAAATGGCATCCATAAATATGAGGGAAAACAATGCAATGCAAATTGATGATCAGAACAACAATGGTGTGAATAATGCACCCACAAAGTGAAAAAAATATATACTTGGCAATTGCTACACTTCCTATGCTTGCTCTTGCATGCTGTTTAGCTACCTTTGAACATTCTGAGGGACAAAACTAAGAACAAAAGATTTAGAACACTCCAATAGGCAAATCCTTGGCTGGCTTGTCAAATTGTACGTACTTACTTTACAATTGATCACAGCTGGTATTCTTGACCTGACTACAGGCTAAGAGATTCGAGAGCAGCGTGCTCCTGTACGGCAGCTCACTCACCTATAGAGATATTTGATAGCTTCTTTGGAAAAGTGTATCATGCTCAAAGACAAAATAACTGGGAGGTTAACCTCACAAATGCTGAAATAGAATTTATTTTCTTTACATTTATTTTTATTTTGATCATGTGTTTTGTTCCACATGTAATGTTATGTTTTGCTCAGCTAGATTACAAACTCCTGTAGTGTATGAACTTCACCTACAGTGTCTGGCAAAGTACCAGCTATCAGATGCTACTCCATGCAACTGTGGAATGTTCAATATGTGAAAAGTGGGGCTCAGTTGTTGATGGATAACTTCAATTGTGGATTATCCACTAAATGCTAGAGCCTGTGCTAAGTCCTCAAGATGCAGATATGATGAAAAGGTCCCCAGGTCATGGGAATTTATTTCTTTTTGTTTGTTTCTCCATAAGATATAACATATGCAAGGGACTGGAGGTTAGTTGGAGAATAAGACGTTGTTCCTGTACTTATGAATTTGTGAAATTTGTTTTCTAGTTGGGATGAAGGCAGCAACACATTATGGATTTTTAACTTTACTTACAATTTGATCATACTGCAATCAAATATGCGAGTGTGTATCAGGGGACTAAACCCTCATCTGGAAGGTTGTATCATAACGTGTTTTTGTTTGTTTGTTGTTTGTTTTAGAAAGTGACATTTGAGTTGAACTTTAAATATTGAAAGTACAAATAGGTTGTAGGAAAGATCATTCCAAACAGGGTATGGTTCATGCAAAGAGGAAAGAGGATGAGAAACAGAAGAATCTTAAAAAAAAAAAAAAATCTGCTGAGGCTGAAAGAGCTTCAAGAGGAAGGTTGTTATAATGTCATAGCCATTAATGAATGTCTACAAAAATTTTGTGTTTTTTTTTAACTCTCATTTAAATCAAATAAGCTACGATTTCATTTTAATCATGCTGCCAACATAATTATGAGTCAGTGCTGTCAAATATTCTTGCATACCAGCTATTAGCATTCTGATGAAAATATTTAGATTATAACACACAAGAATAGACAACATGCAAAATGCGTAGGAACTCTTGAGATTCACTCTGTAAATTCTCACATATTAGACTAGGTCAACCTCACACAAACACACACCTCACTAACCCCAGTGTCACTTTTCACATTGAGTCTTCATCAGGCCCACTGAAATATATATCACTGCTGACACCTGCTTGGCTTCCTTCAGCTTTCTTGACACTGTTTTATCAAAACCCTTTTGATCCCTCCCTTAATAATGTCATAAATATTTGGAACACTGTGACAGTTGATAGCATTTATAATAAAATTAAAGTTTAATTCAAATTATTAACAGATTGGGTTAAAGAATAGAGGGAATGCAAAAGACAGAGCTTGCTTTTATCCAGAGCTTAATGTAGTGGTCAAATCTAGCCCCCTGGAGCCACCAGTCTACATTTGGCAAGACTCTGTTATTTAATTTTCTTTGCCTTAAATATTTCATACAGAGATGGATGGCAAAGGTCTGAGAGAGATCTCTGCTTCTCTATTTTCACTGAACAAAATACCAGTAAGTAGATTCTCTCAAAAATTACTTTTTTTCCCTCACTTAGTGAGAGAGATAGAAAAAGAATTTAAATTTCCTAACTTCCAATAAGACTTTCCTCTACTATTATTTAGCTACCATTAGAGATTATATACTTTTTCTCATTATCTGTATTTAGTGGACTGTTTCCATTTCATGCTTGGGTAAATTGATTTTTGATAAGAACTTTTAATTAACCTTCCTTCCCTCCTCCCTAATGATTTTGTTATTTGGATCTTTATTCAGCAAAATTTGACCCTTTTGAATACTTCATCCATAATTAACTTTACATTTAGCATCCCTGCTACTGTACACTCTGAGGTTTTATTATTATTATTATTAAAAATCTGTTTTAAAAAATCTGTTTAACAAACATATTTCTAGCTAGTGTGGATTACATGAATTCATACTATAACTTCTCACAAGGTCCTCCAGTTGCTTCTTTTCTTCTTCTTCCCCCTCCTCTTCTTATTTTTTTTTAACACTGTTTGTGAATTTTTCTTCCATAAGATGAGGTCTTCATCTATGAGTCATAAGTTACGGCTTTCATGTTTACCTTGGTGTCTTCAGCACTTAAAAGTTCCTGAAATATAAAAGACGCTCAACAAATATTTAATGATTCAGGGCACTTATACATACTGAGCACCTACTATGTGCAAACTGTCTCACGAGTGCTCACATACGGGATTTTACTTAACTATCAGAGTAATTCAGATCCCATCATGCATTATTTAAATTTTGCATTGTTTTTAGGACATTGAGTTTTATTTTTTATTTAAGTGTGGAAATATCTGAAAACTAATCTCTTCTTGATAGAAGAAAAGAGGTAAGGCTAGGGGACCTCGTTTATCTCTGTATCCCAAATCCTTAGCATTTAGCAGATGCCTAAAATAATTTATGGAACTCTACTTGTCTCAATGCAGTATTAATTGATTCTTCAGCTACTATACACCAGTTATTTAAAAATATCCACCTCCAGTTTTTATGCTAGCTCACAAGACTTAAATTGCTTGGAATTAAAAAAAAAAAAGTCTATACTTTGAGGAAGATCTTTGGTAGAAAAGGGAAGGGGACTACTTCTATTGTTTTAGTATTTTACTCCCAGCAAAGAGAAAACTCTAAAGACAGAGGACACATGGAGGGAAGGCTGCATACACTCTGAATCAGTATCCAATATATGATGCTGTTTCTCCGATAGCCAGGATTGAGAGAAATCAAGGGGTGAAAATAAGAAAGGCACTACTCACTGTTATCCCTAAAGACCCACTAGTAAAATTTTGCTCCTTGTTCCTAAACTGTATGCTCTACTGGTTTAGAGATCTAAGTTCCAGAAGGAGCAATGCTTCCACCAGGAGACACAACAATAATTCCACTGAACTGCAAATTAAGACTGTCACCTGGCTACTTTGAGCTCCTGAATCAACAGGCAAAAAAGGAAATTACTGGGTTGGTTGGAGTGATTGATCCTGACTACAAAGAGGAAATTAGATTAGATTACGGAGGTGAGAAAAAGTATGTCTGAAATACAGATCTCTTAGGGCATCCTCTTGTGTCACTAACTAGGTTTTGGACCCACTTCCAAGGTGTGTGGGGGAGGAAGGGTTCCCCCCACCACACCACAGGAAGCAATGCTCAGGACACCGGCTCAGGATCCTACGATTCAACTCAATTCTAACACTCCCCAGAAATAGCATCACATTTCACAATTAAAGGGCTCAGTCTGACTGAACCGTGGTCCACTTCAGATGCCAGTTGCAGGTCCAGGTAGTTCATTACCTGAACTGCTGACTGGCTGGCTATAGATTAGAGGTTCCCATGATCTCCTCTTTGGGTTTGATTAACTTGCTAGAGGGGCTCACAGAACTCAGAAAACCTGTTTACTTACTAGACTTTTGATTTATTACAAAGGATATTAAAGCCAGACCAACAGCCAGATGAAGAGATACATAGCATGGGGTTCTGAACAAAAGAGCTCTGTCCTCTTGGAGATTGGGGCCCAGTATAGTGGCCTGTGGAAGCTCTCTGGTTCCCCAACCTAGAAGCCCTCCAAAACCTCTCTTTTGGTTGTCATTAACATAGACCCAGTTGTGGTGTAAAGGAGCTTGTTGTGAATTACAAGACATCCATTTCACCTTTGTGGCTCTGAAGCATTTTCCAGAAATGAGGACAAGAGACAAAATATAACAAAAGATGCCCTCATTCCTCTTATCACTCAGGAAATGCCAAATGTTTTAGGAGTTATAAGCCAGGAACCATGGACAAAGACCAAATATGTATGAGAAATACACTTTGGTCACCTGAATGACCAAATGCATATTTCTTATAAATCACAATGCCTCAGTTACATGTGTTGGGATTAAGGCCAGTGAAAAAACCACAACAATCTGATCTAGGCATGACTATTAATGACCTAATTTTTTTGGGAATGAAGCTTTGCACCACACTGCAGGTAAGAACTGCCATCACGTGAGGTGCTTATGTAAGGCAAAAGGAATACAGATGTTCAACATCACTAATAATCAGGGAAACACAAATCAAAATCACAATGTGATATATCACCTTACAGCCGTCAAAATGGCTAATATCAGAGAGACAAGAAATAACAAGTCTTGGCAAAGATTTGGAGAAAAGGAAGCCTTCCTCTACTGCTGTTGGGAATGGAAATTGGTGCAGCCACTGTGGAAACAGTATAGAGGTTCCTCAAAAAATAAAAAATGAAAATATCAAATGATATAATAATTCCACTACTGGGTATCTACCCAAAGAAAATGAGAACACTAATTCAAAAAGGTATATGTACATCTCCATGTTTATTGCAGCATCAATGATGATAGCCAAGATACAGAAGCAAAGTAAGTATCCATTGATGGATGAATGAATAAAGATGATGGATATATATATATATATATACACACACACAATGTGGGTGTCTATACACACACACACAATGAAATATTACTCAGCCATAAGAATGAGATCTTGCCATTTGTGAAAACATGATGGACCCAGAGGATGATATGCTAAGTGAAATAAGTTAGAGAAAGAAAAGTACATTATTTACTGTGGATCTTTCATGTGGAATCTTAAAAATAAAACAAATGAACAGACAAACAAAAATCCCCATAAACAGACCCACAAACAGACGACAAAGATGGTTGTCAGAGGGAAAGGGGGCGGGAAGACAGATAAAATGGGTGAAGCAGGGTAGGAAGTAGACGCTTTCAGCGGTGGAATGTAGAAGTCATAGAGAAGAAAGGTAGAGCATAGGGCATATCGTCAATGGTATTATAATAGTGTTGCATGGTGACAGATGGTAGCTATACTCGTGAGCACAGTATAATGTGTAGAGTTATCTAAAGAACTATTTTGTATTCCAGAAACAAATGTAACATTGTGTGTCAACTATGCTTCCATCTTTAAAAAATCACATTTAAAAAATCACATTTGCTACAAAACTAAATATGAAGATTTTTTTTAATTGCTTTGTTTTTAAATCAAGTCTTCAGGTAAATTATTTATGTTTTCAGCACTTACTTATTACATATAATTAAGAGTTAACTGTTTCGGGATGCCTGGGTGGCTCAGTCAGTTAAGCGTCTGCCTCGGCTCAGGTCATGATCCCAGAGTCCTGGGATTGAGCCCAGCATCAAGCTCCTTGCTCAGCGGGGGGACTGCTTCTCCCTCTGCCTGCTCCCCCTACTTGTGCTCTCTCTCTCTCTGGTGAATTAAAAAACGAAATAAAATCTTAAAAAAAATAAAGAGTTAACTGTTTTAATTCTAGTTCCCAAAACAAATAAAATTATAAAGAATTTAACAGTTAGTATGTACATTGCTTTATAGTTACATGTTTTTGTATAATTATACTATTATTTCTCATGAAAAGTAACTAAATAGACTAAATACAGGAGTCAGCTATTATTCGTAAATCAACTGAAAAATATACTTACTATATACTCATTAGGGGTCTATAGTAAGTAATATTAAAGACTTGTTTTATTTTTAAATACTTTGTTTTTTAAAAAATCTCTACAATATTTTAATGATTGGAAATTCTCTAATGGCAAGAGATAAGAATGGAATTTTTATTGGCTAGTATTTAAAAAGTGTTAAGAACTATTAATTCTTCTATATATTTACTTGAAGGTAGTTATATAAAATGATTTGCTATATGAAGCGAAATTCAGTACATTGTATCTTTTTTTTTTTTTTAAGATTTTATTTATTTAATGGACAGAGATAGAGACAGCCAGCACAGGGGGAGTGGGAGAGGAAGAAGCAGGCTCCTAGCAGAGGAGCCTGATGTGGGGCTCGATCCTATAACGCCGGGATCACGCACTGAGCCGAAGGCAGACGCTTAACCACTGTGCCACCCAGGCGCCCCAGTACATTGTATCTTTTTAAAATATACTTGCTTTTAAATAATTTGTATATGTAGTAGTCTTCTTTTATATATATATAACTAGTAATCCAATAACCACTGTTGGCCTTTAGACACTTTGAAGTCATATATTCCTGAGAATTTTTATTTCATTTACAAGTGTAATTTGTTTGTATATATAATGAATTTCCCTTTCTTAAAATGGCTTGTGTTAGAAAAGGAAATAAATGCTAATAGGAACACAGATGGAGGCTACAGTATTGGGAAAATCAACTATGAATGCGTTCATTGACAAGAATATATTATGTGTGACTTTCAGACCATATAAATCACACAATTTAAGGATGAATGGGGGCTTGGAAGGGAAGGAGGCAGTTCACAAAACAAAAGCTTTATTTTTTAAATTAGTAACACTTTTCTATTTGTATGTATGCATGTTTTTATTTTATGAGAGATTTGAGGTGACTAAATCAAAACATTTTGAAAATAACCTGTTGAAGTTAGCAAAATAGCCATTAAGTAATAATCAATAACTAACTTTATTTTTTAATTATTTCACCAGATCAGCCTTTGAAAACAAAAATAACAAGAGTAATTATATTAATCAATCAGTCATTTTTATTCTACATGAAAATGTAAAGCTTGGGAAAAAAATAACCATCATGATGCAATAGAAATACAGTGATCACTGTAAAGTAGGGATTTTCAATACAGGTGATATTGACCCCCAGGACGAAAGGATTGTCCTAGGAGGGTGAAAAAAATTAGATGTTAAGTTGTTTTGTGCCTCCATAGTTCAAATCTATGAATTCCTAGGTATTTAATACTTTTTGTTAGTATCATGCTAACTTCTTAGAGACAATAATGAAAAATGAAAAAGATTGAGAGTGTGCTATAGAGTATGTAAAAAAATTTTAATTGTATAAAAAAGTAATATTTAAAAGCAAAATATTTGCATGTAAACATAAAACACATACGTATTAAAATTTACTTTTGGGTAGCTGCCATGAAATATCGCAGATGTTTTCTCTAGGCTAATTTCAAATCTGCTCCCAGCCAAAAATAAATAGAAAACAGTGTTGTGAAATGTAGAAGGGTGGACAGATAGATAAATATTTAAAGGCATTATCATCTCTCCTCACCGGGCTTCAGTGTTTTCTATTATGTGAATTAAAATATCAACGAAAAAATATTTTTAAATCTTATTAATTCTTTGAGCCTCATATGGATTAAACTAAACTAATTTTATTAATGAAAAAAAAGGAAAGCTAAATAAAATAAGTAAACTGGATAAAAACTCTTTAATGAACCTTTAATCCTTTTCTTTTAATAAATGCAAAATTCTAATATATTCTTTTTGTAAGGAATTTTGGAATCAAGTTTTTTTTTCTTTTTTTTTATAAGTGAAGCAACACTGACATCCAGTAGTTAAGTGAATCCCAGCAGCATTTTTAGTATTGATAGAAATATATGATCAGAACAGACACACACATGTACACATACACATCCTGCATCAATTATACGGAACAGGGCTTCCAAAATACCCTTGCACCTTTCTTGTTCTGGTCTGAATAATTTTAGAACATAGTTTGAGTCGAAAGTTAATGCTGTCGCTTGTATTATTCTAACTCTCCATATAATATTCTATATTCCAGTGAATTACTCATCATCAGTCTACTGCCAGTCTATTCCCTAAAGTTTTGCTTCCAAAGTTCAACATTATAGTGCAAACAAATCACTTTTTTGGATATTTCAGCCCTACTCCCAGAAGAAGGGAGAGACACAATAGATTAGAAAATGAAATTATGAAATAAAGACTAATGACATAAGGGAAATGTAATGTCATATTTGTCTTTGTATCTCTTCTTAGTCTTGGTGATAATATTCTTCAATCAAACTATTTCCTTGAGTTATGTATACAGAAAAATGTACATCTTACTCAGACATTCAATAGATTCAAAAGACATTCATTTATGTCCTGAAGGTCATGCATGATGCAAAAATAAACAGTATAAAATGATGTGCGAATGCTAAGGTATAAATGGCAATTAAAACTCATGACCTGGAAAAAGTATAAGCACTCCTGCGATTAAGGCATCTGAAAGATAAATATGAAATGAAAGTAAATAAATCACCCGGACTACAAGTAGTTATGTTTTAGAAAACGTGCCCTTTAGAGTCCAGCTTCTTATTGGTACTTAAAATAAATAGTTCAATACCTAAATGCTTCAGAACGAAGAAGGTTTGGTCCTTAGGCAACCCTAATTTTCTGGTCTTCTTATAAAACGCCATTAACTGAAACAAATCATTTTCTTCATAACCCTCTTCTTTTAAGGTTGCCTTTCCATCATACAAAGCTGAGAGCTGGCCACTTGGGTCCAGGAAAGAAAGAAAAAGAGAGAACTTAATGAATCAGTAAGTGCTTTTCAAAAAAANTTTTTAAAAAAAAAAAAAAAAAAAAAAAAAGGTACAGAAAAGTTCTGTGTAAATGATGTATTCTTTTTTTTAATGAATTTTTCCCTTAACTATAATTCATGAATGAAGTTCTGATTATTAACATTAGGTTTAATGTTCTGTGCATAACTAGGAAAATGTTTTATTTCTATCTGGAACTTGAGTTTTTATGTAGCTAGCCATCCTTTTGAAAAAAAATGGCTGCTATAATGTCATATATCTGGAGCAGGCCATATTGTACTTTTGAAAGAGAATTATAAGCAGCTAAATTTGTTGCTTTGAGATCCTTTTAGGGACATAAACTCTTCAAAGACATTTGCTTGCTTTGGAAATTCTTTTCCTCTCTACATGCAATTGAATGTCTTAGAAAAGGCGCCTCACCACACGGGCTACATCCAGGAACTTGCTGTGCTTCTAATAATTACTCACCTCACTGCTGATCAGCTTCAGAAGGGAAAACTGCTGTGGAGAAAGAGCTCTAGTAGGCTGGAATAGAGAATACAATACATTTTTTCTGACAGTAATCTCCACCTCACTGTAAATTTTCAGTTGGCTTTCGTGAAGTTTACCACGAAAAAATAAAATGGAGACTATACACGTAATGCGTTTTTCTTAAAAATTGTTATATGAAGGAAGATCAATAAAGTCTTCCACTTTGGTGCATGAGTTGCCCAGAGTATCACTGGACTAAAAAGACCCAAGTTGGCACCAGCACTGTATAGGACAGCTGTTTCCATTTCTTCCTTCAAAGGGGTCCTGTGCATTCTTGCTGGCAAACAAAGGGAATTTGGATGGCCAAAAAATAAAAAAATAAAAAAAAATGTGTGTGTGTGTATATATATATATATATATATATAATGCCAAAATAACCAGAGAATTATGTCAAAAAAATTTAATTCACAAAAGAAAATTGACACCATGGAATAAAATAATATACATTAAATGATATTGATAGTTTGTAATACAGATTGCCAAGTAAATCAATAATGATAAATACATAGCATATTATGAATCTTGACACCTTTCACACTTTATCAGGCTATTCTGACAACTGTCAATTGTAAAGACATTGAAAATATGTTTCTTTTTCTCATCCCACTGTATTCTTTAAGGCTTGATAGGAAATTAACCAATTCATTCATTTATTCAATAACTATTGATCTAGTGCTTATTATATTCCAGACCCTTGATAAGGGTGAAGAACTTATAGATGAAAATGATTAACTTCTACGGTAAAAGATTTTTATAATTAACTCTCATAAAACGTTCTGTGGAAGTCTGATGTCCTATGTACATGCCTTTTCTGGAACAATAATTCAAATTGTTTATTAACAAATCTGGGTTATTTACAATGACAGAAAAGAAATCTGAAATGAAGGTCAGACCTCTTTTGTAGTGCATAGACTGACACTTGCTGTCTTTTAAAAATTCAGTATTTATATAACAAATAAATCCTTTGTGCTGCTGCCTCATCTGAACAAGACAGAGCAGGATAGTAAGGTAATCCCCAAAGAAACCGTATCTTGGTTGATGATGGCCTAACATATCCTATCAATATAAAGCAAGATAAAAAACAATGTTAATAAAAACCAAGTGAAATTCACCCCCACACATATAGTTAGAACTAAAAACAGGATGAATAGAAAAATGGTGAGGTGGGCAGAATAATGCTCCCCTCTCTAAAGAAGTCTATCTTCCAAACTCCAGGATCTGTGAATATGTTAGGTTGTATGACAAAAGGGACTTCTGGTTGCATATGTATTTAAGGTTGTTAATCCACTGGCCTTAAAATAGTAAAATTATTCTGGATTATCTAAGTGGGCCCAGTGTGATCAGAAAGATTCTTTTAAAAGTAAAAGGTGGGGGCAGAAGAAGGAGAATGCAAGAGATGTCACAGGAAGATAGACTCATCCAATGTCATTGGCTGTGAGGATGGAGGAGGGCCACAGGCTGAGGAATGTGGGCGGTGTCTAGAAGCTGGAAAAGGCAAGGAAAAAATTCTACCCTGAAAGAACAGCCCTGCTAACACCATGATTTTGGCTCAGTGAGACCCATTTCAGACTACTGACTTCCAGTACTGTAAGATAATAAATGCTTGTTTTAAACCACTAAGTTCACGGTAACTTGTTATAGCAGGAATAGGAAGCTGATGCAGATAGGGTCAACAGAGAAACACATTACTAAATTGGAGGAACATTTGAAAAACTCTCCTAAAAGCCAGTAGGAAATGTTTAAAAAAAAAAAAAAAAAGATTGTGAGATAGAAACACGACAAAATCAAGACAAGAGACCTGGGGAAGGAGGGTGTGCTGCAGAGCAAAGGAACTCCTTGTAGAAGAAGAAACTGACGGTCCAAAAGGTTAAATACATGCTCTGGGTGATGATTACTGTGAGGTGGAGCCAAGCTGAGTCATAAGGGATCTGATGCCCAGCGCCAGAGCTCTCTTGTGACAGCTGCCTCCCTAAGGTACAGAGCTCATCAGAGAACCAGAGCTGATCACATCTCAGACAGCTCCTTCCCCCCGGTAGTCATCAGATTATTGATTGTGTTGTGTAACTTCTTATAGAACTTACCTGCACCTGACTCAGATCCCTTAGGCGTATCTTCAGTATTGTCTTCACCTCGCCAAGAATGCAAACGCCTTACAAGCAGAAACCTGATTCATCACTCTAAAACCATGACTGATCCACACCAGTTTTTCTAAGAATAATTTGTAGACTATTAACTCTGTCTAAGCCTGGGGACATTCATCTTAGGTCACCCTCACTGCTTATATAATGAGGATTAAAATAGACTTCAGGGAGTCCAGCTAGCAGTCAGTTTATAAGGAAGCCGTGGCAGGAGCAGCTGGGAATGGGACAAAGGGAAGGCAAACACTTTGCTGGTGTAAAGTGAAAACAGCTGTTGAAATAAAGTGCATTCTGGGTACTGGAGTAGGGGACTAAGGATGTTTTTCTAGGTAGCGAGACAATTTAAGTTACTCACTTCTTTCCTAAATCTAGAGAGATGTGTAGAATAGATCTTTAAGTCTGCTGCTGTAAATATATTGAGCTAGGAGAAGGATATAGCTTTAGCACTTGTGGACCATGTGACAGAGCAAAGAGAAACCAATATTGCAGAATTGTAAAAATGTAATCAATAATGGCTGTATTTTAGAGACTGAAATTTGGATAGTCACAAAAACAGAGACATAAGTTTATAGTAGCTAATTAGTGTCCAATCTGAAGTGAATCAATAGGTAACAGGTATGGATGTGGAATACGGAATTTGATCCTTAAAGATGAATCATATGAGAAAAAAAGACAACTATATAGTATCAGGAAGGAGATGCTCTCCCTGTCTCATTTTGCTCTAAGTGCCTAAATGACGAGGCATTTATAGGTAATGCTAGAATTGCACAGTAATTATGCCTATATACTATATGTACTAATTCTAGTACATATGTAGGTATTATACACATACACTGATTAAATTTATGAAATCAAATTATATAATCTAACATTTATATATCAAATGCTATCACATGCACGAATAAGATAGAATTATATATAGTATTTGGTATATATATTTGTGTGTGTGGAAGTTCATTTCAATAGCTTTCTCCTATTTTTTAAAACTTCTGCATTTTTATTATTTTTTTCATTATGATAAGTGTACTCTTTAATCCCTCTCACCTGTTTCACCCATCCCTCTACTCACCTCCCCAATGATAACCATCAGTTTGTTCTCTATAGTTGAGAGTCTTTTTCTTGGTTTATCTCTCTCTCTCTCTTTTTTTTTTTTACATTTCTCATTTGTTTTGTTAAACTAATGAATTTGAAATAA
The DNA here is from genome assembly GCF_002007445.2 of Ailuropoda melanoleuca. Classification (NCBI taxonomy): domain Eukaryota; kingdom Metazoa; phylum Chordata; class Mammalia; order Carnivora; family Ursidae; genus Ailuropoda; species Ailuropoda melanoleuca. Next base: position 51,431,638 of record NC_048219.1, on the reverse strand, counting down.
AATAAGGTCATGATGAGTAACTAGCATTGTACTTTCTTTCCCAACCTAAATAATTATCAAACTAATCAGAATGTATGAGGTAACTACTATCAGATAATGGTGCCGCAGCACTGCAATCCTTGAGAGAAGGGACGCAAGCTCCAGTTCCCCTGGTTCTTTGACAAGGCCCATCTTCTAACCATGTGCAGTGTTGGAAGCTAAGGCAAGCATGGCACTTTGCTGAGCTGAGAGGAGACAGTCAAAGACTTCAGAAGTGCTGTGTCATGTGTAGAGCGCTGGAGGGCAGGGAGCTGTGTAGATGGTCAAGGCCCAGAAGTCTGTGTTGGGGCTCCCTATGAGTTGTTGGCTGAAGACAGGCTACATATGCACAGGGCAAGATTCTGAGAGACATAAATATTTCCTGCGACTGGCTGAGGCTGAGACCAGCTGGAGATTACATGGGTGATAGGGAAATTCCTTGTCAGCCAGGGTAAGGAAACCTTGCTTAGCACCTTGCACATTCAGCTGAGATGCCGAGAGCCAGACTTTAGAACAAGAATCACCTTCTAGTGTAAAGGCCATGCCTTGGGACAAATAGCACAACAAAATCGAACTACCTTAGCAAAGAACAAAATCAAGCCTGAAAGAATTAAGACTCTCTCCCACCAATTTAATTGCCTGCCAGGACACAATTCAATGTCCTTTAAGAGAATACAACAGAATCCAAACCCGATAAATTGTATCATGCAAACTATTTTACATATAACCAAGATTATTTATATGAATAAGCAAACAAATATGACCTATAATTTAAAAAAAAGCAGCTAATTCAGGTCCTTAGTAACCCAAATGATGGAATCAATAGTAAACAGCTTTAAAATAATTATAAATGTGACCTAAAACTTAAAAGAATAGATTGACATCATCAAATGACAGCTCAATTAACGTCCTGCTTTCTTGTTTCCTAAATGTTTCTTTAAGGAAATGATGTTTGAATGGAATCATTAAAGATGAGTAGAAATTATTAGTTCTGATTCCACATTAACCATTAATTTACTCATTTCTAAGCTCCAAGTGTCACACTCATGAATGTGTCTATCTTGTTTACTAATATAGTTACAGTTGCTTATGCCCAATCAATGAGCCTTTCATTCAGCTGTCCATAACATAGGGAAGGATTTTCATAAGCAGTATATAAGAACAGAATTAGCTATAGAGGAACTAGAAAGGAATGATTCCAAGGTTTACATTTCACACTTGGCTGACAAGGCATATTTAGAGTCATGATAAATAATCATATATATTTACTAAATAGCCAGCCCAGAATACGATCTAAAAATGGCTTTATGTAAATAGAGAATAAAGCCCATAAGTTATTCTTTCACCAAAAAATCACTTTTTATTATTATGGCCAAGGAATATTATTTTGGAAAGGTATATATATTCCTGAATATTGTTATATATATAAATATATATATATATATATTTGAAGTATATGGGTGCATGTGCATGTGTGTGTGTTGTCCTCATAGCTAGAAAAATTATCCATTTTTTTAAAGATTTATTTATTTATTTGAGAGAGAGAGAGAGAGAGAGTGTGTGTGTGGGGAGGAGCAGAGGGAGAGAATCTCAAGCATACTCTCCACTGAGCACCGAGCCTGACTCAGGGCTGGATCTCTCAACCTGACCCATGAGATAATGACCTGACCCGAAACCAGGAGTCTGACACTCAACTGACTGAACCACTCAGGCACCCCAACCTTTATCCATTTTTAAAGAGATTTTTGGACATGAACTTTTCCTTCAGTGCTTTCTAAAAATATTCCTAAGGTTTCTTTTTGTTGTTGCTTTGGGGTTTCGTTTTTTGTTTTTTGGGTGTTTTTTTTCCTTGTATTACTTAGCTTATTTAGCTTTATTTTAGGCAAGTTTATTACTGGTAATTACAACCAGAAATAGCCAAGCTCTTGTGTTTATAGCAACATGTAGATTATTGCTAATATAATATAACTTTGACTTTTAATGAATCTGGTAAATTTTACAAACAAGAATTCCAGGCACATCTTTTCATTACTGCCTAAGACTCATTAACATGATTATTTTGTCAAGCATCTTGACTGACAAGTTAAATATTTCTGCCACACTCATGTAAGTTGTAAGAAAGTAACAGTGAAGAGGGACGTTCTCCTTCTTTGGTTCTAATTAAACAGGATATTATCTTACTATTGTTGTTTTCCAGGTACTACATGATTTTCAGGTTCAATAAAGCAAATGGGAAATTGAAAAATAGCATGTTTCACTCCCTGGTTAAGCTCTATGGAAGGTTATTTCCTTAGGATATGCATTTTATTCAATCACATGTTCCAGAGATCTAAAGCTATATTCTTATAAATAGTCATTGGTGTGCTATGGTGCAGATGGCAGATAGCAACATAGTTCCATACTTCCTCTCCCACTCCCACTCCCCCTGCTTGTGTTCCCACTCTCGCTGGCTGTCTCTCTCTCTGTCAAATAAATAAATAAAATCTTAAAAAAAAAAAAGAAACCAAAATAAGACAAAACAAACCAAATGACAACTAAGTTTATATTTCTCCATCTTGGAGTGTGGACAGAATAATACAGAGCTCTGAAATAAGTCTGAAACAAACCCCATGATAGATTTGGTTTGTATGCTTGAAATGTATTATGTAATTAATACCATGCTGTTAATCACATTACATTACTACAATAATAGCTGATATTTATTGTCAGATCCTGGTCCAAGCATTACATGTGGTTAGTATTGTTTAATCGTCGCCTGAACCCTATGAAATTGTTTTACAATCATCTCTTGACCCTGTAAAGGTTGTGTTTATTTAGTGCTAATAATAGTTAATTCTTACCTATCAGTAAGGACCTCTTGCTATATTAACGTACACATGTGAACTAAATTAATCATCAGAGCAATGTTAGGAGGTAAATACTATTTCTATTTATAACAGAGAAATCTGAGGCACAGAAAGTTTAAGTGCTCTGTCCAAAATCATTTAGCAAGAAAGTAGTTGAGTCAAATTTGGTTTCAAATTCCAGGGTGGTAATTACTCAGGAACACAACATTAGTAAAGTGCCCTAGAATGCTATACTCAGCTATAATCCATAGCCCAGCTACAATCTAGTGAAAGAGCCTAGAACTACAGCCATGGGGATTGGAAAACTTTTGATGCAATCACATTACAATTGAATCCTATTCAATTAGTCACTTTCCCCACATATAACATGGAGATCATTATGATGAGTGAATGAGATTTTCTTTTATGGAAATGAGCCCAGCACAGTGTCAAGCACATAGTAGTTGCTTAGCAATGATAATGTGTTATGTCAATCAATAATACACATTTCTGCAAAAGGAAACTAAACTACTTGGATGGACCTGCACACATGTTTAGAAGAGAAGATGTTGCAGTAAAAGAGATCGTTCACGCAAGGAATATAAACATTAGAAGCTGTGCTACATTATAAAAAGCTGAATGTTGAGGTCATGCCTTACTTCTTTTAGACTGCTGCTTAGAAGTGATCTAGCGGATTAATAGGTGTCCAGGAAATCATTCTTGAAATAAACTGAGCTCTCAGTATCATGCATGTAGGTTTTGTTACGTATAAAATCTTCCTATTTAAACACATACAAAAATACATGTATTTGGTACACGTGAGAACAGGCTTAAACGTACCTATACTAAATTTGTTTTTCTCTCCTTATAGTAGTCAGAAAATATTCCTCAGTCTTCGCAGAAAACTGGATTCTGGACCTAGGCAGAACTTGAACAGAAGGGCCACTGGGTAAATGGACAATCGACTAACTTCTACATAATACTTACAGTTCCTTAAGAAATATCTTTCTCCAAATGCCAGGCAGAAGCTAGATATTTGTAGTCAGTCGGGAGGAGATAGGAGAAAGAATTCCCTTTTATTTCCAGTGGTCATTTTTTTCCTCCATCTGTATATCATTTCATTTCATAGAACTAGAAAGGAATAAATGAGCAAGTGAATTTTAAATTACTAGTTACCTTTTCCTTACACTTAACCTTTACGAAGTTGCTTAGAACCAGTTAATTAACCCAATTCATGATTGCAACGGTCAGGCAGAGCATCTATGCAAGTACATTTTAAACTATGATTCTCTCACAAGAAGACCAATTTGTTGTTCTTGTTCAACAGCTTAGAAACTAAACTACGTTTAAATATAGTGAAATTTACATTTTAAATAACCTTCATTTTTTTTCTTTAATGTTTTGCTCCTTCTAACTTTTCTCCTTTAAAATTTTGCAAAAAAAAAAAAACCCACGCATTTTCTTCTTGTCAAATACATTTCATTTTGTTATATCTTGCTTATTAGCATTTCATTTCTCAGTGGTTTTCCTGATAAATGTTTATTATTATGATTACCAAAAATATCAACTAGCTCTAGTCCTCCCATTTTCCAGATACTTTTGTCCATGGAGAATAAGTGATAATCGTATGCTCAGCAAGTGAGCTGGGTGGTTAAATGTTTAGGTGAATAATGGCAGATCTATGATCAGACTTCACATAGCCTAACTCCAAGTTTTTACTTAAATATAGTTTATAATTAAAATATCAAAATAATACTAAATTATCATATTTTAAATCATGGAATATATATTTATTTAAAATATAAGTATAGAATTTAGCATATGAAATTTGCTATGTGTTCATCGTATTGTATCTTGAGATTTTATACTTTTGATTTTCTCAAAATGAGCAAATTGTAGTTATCAAGAGATGTGAGTAAAATATGTTCTTTGTAATTAACTCTATATCTTTTATGTAATTTTACTGAGCACTTCTAAGAAAATATAGCCTATGTGACTTGATAGAAATTACATTAAAATATATGTATATACATAGTATATGAATCCACATAAATAAGTTGTTTGATGGTATTGCATTAACAACATTACAAGGGTGTGTATGTGTATACAAATATCTATATCTATATCTATCTGCCTTCCAAAATTAAGCAAATAAGGATCGACAAAATTATTTTATGAGTGGTTCTGTCAAAATGTATCTAAGCCTCTCCTTGATCTTGAGTGGATTATATGAGCTTCTCAGAAAATTATTTGACATTTCACAGTCTCATTCAACATCTCTGGTGAAATACTTTGCAGGAAAATCTTGGGAGAACATAAACGAAGATGGGGAAGAACAATCAGAAAATGTCAATTATAAATTTCTATTGAAAGCAGTAGTTGTTTTATGTCTAAAAGGATTAACATCCAAAAATATTTGCTAAGATAAATGGCAGGAAAAAACCTCAAGTCCTTCCAGTAGGGTGTGTGTTATTATTTTCAAAAGGATAATGTGGGGCTCCTGGATGATTCAGTTCGTTAAGCCTCCTATTCTTGATTTTAGCTCAGGTCATGGTCTCAGGGTAGTGAGATTGAGCAGAGCCTCTGGCTTCCTGCTCAGCGGGGAGTCTGCTTGGGATTCCCTTTGCCCCTCCCCCCTCTAAAATCAATAAATCTTTAGGAAAAAAGAGGATAATTAGGTGGGATGATTTATTAGCATTATGATCAGAATATTTACAGAAAAGTCAACAGGCAAACCACACTATCGGACACAACTTTTCTACTTGAAAAGAGCATATATTCCAGTTGAACTGAATGCTGTAGAGAAATTGAGGCATCTGTTCAGGTGGGGAACCTGAGGGATGTTTAAAATGGCCTTTAAATAAACTGGAAATGGCTACTATGTACTCATTTGGAGAAAGGATGGTATGGAACACCTGTGATCAGTGCATAAGTTTAGCCACAGGTGTACAAATAAAAATCATCCAAAATAAAAAACATGCAATATAATTTATTTAGTTTTGGCATTTTAGAGACAATGTTCGGTATTTGTCATTTTATACTCACTTTAACTAAATAGAGAAAGATCCACGATTATAATTTTATAGCATGAAATACTCCAGGTGATCACTGTGTTTATTGTGCCAACACAAAATTGTTTTCTCTAGATCACTTTACCTTATGTTGTAGTTCTCACCTAGAAGTGTGAACAAAGCATTCAGTGAAGAAACAGCTAAAGCCCCTCAAAACCATGTGTATGTACCTAATAACATGGCTTTAACATTTATAAAGTAAAAGTTGATGGAAACAGATGGATACACAAAAATTATTAGACTTTTAATATACCTCTCTAAATATCATATAGAATGAAAAGAAAAATTAGTAAATTAATAAGGTTATTGATAACTGAAAAACACAGCTCACTAACTTTAGATGATTGACCTATATAAATGCACGTTCTTTTTAAGTACTCATGGACATTTATCAAAACAGACTATATTGTAGGGAAAAACATGTTAATCATTAATCTATGGTGACAAAACCCTTAATAGTGGTTATCCTTAGGGGAAGTTGAAAGGGAAGGGTGCAGAGAAGCCTCTGGAATACTATACATGTCCTGTATTTTCTTATGGGTAGTGTTTACATAATAGTCCACAAATGTATAAACCCATTAATTTGTGTAACTTTGTGTGGTTGTATGTCACTTATACCACAATAAAAAATAAACTAGTATCTAAAAAATTCAATGAGAATCTAGAGTTCTACCCACACTAAAATAACTTCTGTGCGCTGGTCACTGAAGATTTTCCATCTTTCCCTCATTCTTAGATATCTAAGAAATAAAGAAATGAAAAATTATATAAACTATTTTATTGATTTCAATTAATTGATTAAATTATATATATATATACTTAATACACCATCTTTTGACCAACACTTAGCTATAAGTGGTTGTCTGTTACACTGGCAATTCCAAATAAACCATATCTGTATGAATTCCCTTTGATTTGGGCTGAGGCTGTGATTTGCTTTAACCAACAGAATATGGTACGGGGACACTGAGCTAAGTGAAAGTTCCTGGCTTATGCCTCATGAAGGCCTGGTAGCTTCCCGTTCTATGTGCTTGAGAACCCTGATAAACCAAGAAGGCTAGCTGTTCTCCTGGGGAGAACTCATGGAGCAAGCACGTATAGGGGTCATACAAAGTGGGAGAGTCCATAACCATGTGGAGAGAAAGATAGAAGCCCAGCTCTTCCAGGGTCCTCACTAAGCCCAGTCTCTAGCCAACCCACTACCTGAATATATCCTTTCAATAAACCACCAACAAGCTGGCCAGCAAAACAGCCACTCAGCCAAAGCTAGCCCTTCTAGATTGCAGAATCCACAGTCTAGATTGTAGCATTGTGAGCAAATAAAATACTTGGTTTTTAAACCACTAAAATTGAGGATGGTTTGCTACTGTAGGAATAGATAACCAAAACACTGTATCATTAACTTAGCTTGGGGTTTGATGTCAAGTATGATATTTAGGCAGAACTGAAATGGGATGGGCATTGGGGTTGCCATGAGAGAGAGAGACTTTCATGTTCACCTCAAGTAAGAGTGATGAGGCATATCATGGATTTTGAGTCTTTTAAAATCTAGCCTGAATTTCTATCAAAAGAATTGTCTTTATCTTAATTGAAGTTGAGTTAGTATTATGTTTGCAAAATAGCCACAGGGAGGCCTACTGACCTAGCTTTTGTATAGGAAATCAAAGTGTGAATCTTAATTTCACAGACATTGAAGAAGTTCCCAGCTTGTGTGTTTGAATCCAGAGGTTGGCATTTAAAGACCTTTTATATTGTCTTATTAGGATAATTTAAAAAGAAAGTAAAACAATGTGTATTCCACAAAGGGCAATGTTTCTTTTACTTGCTTGGATAATTCAGGGAAAAAAAAAATTCTCAAATTGCATAGATAAGAAATAGTACAGGGGTGACTGGGTGGCACAGTGGTTGAGCGTCTGCCTTCGGCTCAGGGTGTGATCCCGGCGTTATGGGATCAAGCCCCACTTCAGGCTCCTCTGCTATGAGCCTGCTTCTTCCTCTCCCACTCCCCCTGCTTATGTTCCCTCTCTCTCTGGCTGTCTCTATCTCTGTCAAATAAATAAATAAAATCTTTAAAAAAAAAAAAGAAATAGTATAAATAGTCCAGATAAAGTACAAAGCACCCAGTTAACTATGAACTACAGATAAACAATGAACAATTTTTGTTATAAGTATGCCCTATGCAATATTTAGAACAGAACATACTTATACTAAAAATTATTTATTTTGTATAAAATGCAAATTTAACTAGCCTCTAGTATTTTTATTGGCTAAATCTGACAACCCTTAAATAATAGTAAAGTCAAGTCAGGTGGCAGAAGGCAGAATGGCATGTGGGGCGGTGATAACTGGTAGAGAAAGAATCAGACAAGTAGGTAGGGAAAGGATGGAGTAAGGAAATCACAGAAAAGAGGTAGACAGTGTAGAGTCATTGTTTTGGAAGTGGAAAGACAAACATGTTAGCAACACATAATAGTATCTCAGGAAAGTATAAAATGCGTGGTCAGGAACATATAAAAGTACAGCTCCATTATTTTCTATAACCGATCTCAACTTCCTCTTGTGTTGCCCAGGTGGTGGGGAACAGAAATTTAACAACTCATGGTGTCCTGTTTTTTCCCTGTAGTTTAACTTGTCTTTTTGGATGACTCAAGCTATTCCCAGAAAACGCTTAACCTTTCAGATTCTACGCTTTCCCACCTAACCTTCCCTGATACAGTAAGTGCTTAGTGGGGATATGAGGGTCTGATAGTGATGGGGGAGGGGTACTCCCACATGCTGGCTTTGCATTGAAACACCTGTTTCTACCTGTGTCTGCATCTGCATGCTGGCCTCTCTTCTCACCAAACTTGTTGGTGATGTAAGGAGCCCTACGTGGAGAAAACGTGGCCCCCACTGTCGCTTCCACCTTGTGCTTGCTCCTTCATACTGTGGGCTTCGCTTAGATACCTATGCCCAGTAAGAAGGATGCAGGGACCAGCATTTTTACGCTCCCACATTTCAAAGGAAAAGATTTGGCAAGAAATTTATGAAAGATAATTTATACATGCTTCTACTTTTAAAAATAGTCGAGACTTTGAGTGGAATTATTTGGTATTCTTTATCTGAAAACATAATAGTTCTAAGAAATAGGCAAAGATCAAATATTTATAAAAATGCAGGTAATTTTTTAATATCTCCTGACAGATGGCCTCTGTAGATTCTGTATTTACTATCTGTGCTTTGCTCCTACCAATCTTCTTCATTCCATATAAACTTAGTGTTTACCTGGGGGCATATCAATAGTTTATGAGTTTGATTTTAAATAAGAATCCCTGTGTTGTGGCATAGTGAGACTTATTTTTCTGCTTTTTAAAATGTAATCAGTACCCCAAATCAATATCGCTATTCTTTTTAAAGGCTAAGTTTTTATGTTCAGAGAAAGTTGATTCTTTATTAGTCTAGGAAAAAAAAAAACTATTCCTTTTAAAACATTAAAAAACACAAACATCTTAAACATGCATTAGAAACTATTAATGCTGAAGGGATATCTGGCTGCTATAAATATTCTATACAGAGACTCTTACATCTTTTGAAAGGCAAAGTTAATTTTTCCATGACAAAATTTTAAAAGAAAAAAATGGCTAAGTATGTATTTTGAATTTAGTAACGCTTCGTGAGTCTACACAAAATATTGCAGAATTTTAACTCTGAAACCTGAATACTTTTTTTCAGATTCGAAGTCATTAAAGTGTATTTTTTATTTGGTAGTGAACTTGTATTCTAGCCAAACAGCTGCATCTATGAGCTGCCAGAGTTACTCTTCACACTTTCAGGTTATTTGATTAAATTACTATATGCATAAAAGACTTTCCACAGAGCGATTAAAAAGTGGACAGGGTAATGTTAATTATATTACTCTCAGAAGAGAAATTACATAGAGAAAAATCTTTGTTGAAATTTTAATATATTGTTATTTTTCAACATTTGGCTCAAGGAACAAAATGAAAACAGTTATAACAAAACAATAGATTATTTAAGAATGACATTAATACTTTTAATTGATTTCAAAGAACTTTTTAATTAATTATATCATTGACCCTCATAGCAGCCAAATATTAGGAAAAAAGCAAGTGTTTCCCTTCTTTCCTCCATGAGGTCTCTAAGCCTCAGAGAAATCAATTTTATCAGCAAAAGTCAAATTTAAGTCACAAAATGGGCCCCAGTTCTACCGTGCTCTCTGACTAATACTCTAGAAGCTACTTTCATTTTTCTAATTGCTGTGGATTTAAAGTGTTTAAATGTATATTATTTTTTTAATTGAACTATGGTTGGCACACAATGTTACATTAGTTTCGGGTGTGCAGGCTGTGATCTTGTACGTCTGTACATTGTGCTGTGCTCAACACACGTGTAGCTACCATCTGTCACCCTACAGCCCTATTAGCACGCCATCTACTCTATTCCCAATGCTGTACCTCTTATTCTCATGATTTATTCATCCTGTAACCAGAAGCCTATACCCCCCACTCCTCTTCACCCGTTTTACCCATCCCACACCCCCTCCTCTCTGGAAACCATCAGTTTGTTCTCTGTATTTATGAGTATGTTTCTGCTAACTTTATTTTCTTTGGTTTTTAAAACTTTCGCCTGTGTTGCATTGAGAGCAAGGACTGTACCTCATCCATCAGATGTTCCAGTCTCCAGCAGTACACATTTGGTGAATCGGAGCTTCAGCTTCAAGGCCAAGATTGAAATGACCTTATTATAGAAATTGCAAATGAAAGTTGGAGACCTTCTCCTGTCTAATCTTTAACGGGGGGGAAGAAAGAACTACATAAGTTTAGTAGAATATTTTTTTCAAATATAATAGTGATCACACTAGATATTACACATAAAACATAAATACAGGCAGAACCAACAGCCAAAAATCACATCTGCCAAACTTGGTGAAACAACAGCTTTGTCTTTCAAATCAAGACAAACTCTGTAGGGGGAAAACTTACTTTGTGATAAGCAGAGTCCTAAAGTATTATGCAATTGGCAAAATTTACCATGCATTTATGGTATTACGAGTTTACTGTATTTGGGTTTGTTCAAATAATTTCACATATCTAGTAGAAATTGTATCTTATGTGATGATTTAATCTAACCACAGCTGCGGCAATATAAATTACACTTAAGACTATGCTGATTGATTATAATCAGTTGTAATCATGTCTTATAATTACATTGCATTCTAGAGGCAGAGGCTGTTTAAGCCTACTCAGCACTGAGCTATATAAAGAAGATTATTTGTTACTTCTGACAGTCTCAGTCAACATTCAAAATTGCCTGCAAACAATAAGTTTTATTAAATTTATTGTCCAGGCATCAAATAAGTTTCTTGATTTATCCACAGAAGTTGAAATGGACTTGTAAGCCAGTCTAAAGCTTATTAACTACTATTTATACCAAAAATATCTTCATAAAAACATTCATAATTCAGGGCATGGGTTACATAGATGTATCATTTTTAGGTACATAGTATTCCAAAGTATATACATTTTACCTAAAAAGCAATCAAGTGAGGAGGTGGGGAGTAGGAGGGGATATAGATGAAACAAAATTGGCAGAATATTGATAATTTAGTAAAGCAGGGTCATGGGTACATAAAGGTTTGTTATACTCTTCTATTTCGTGTGTATATGCTGAAATTTTCCATAATTAAAAGTTATATATATATATATGTATATATATATAATTTGTATATAAATTTTTCCAATAAAACCAAAACAATATTATATAAACATATAATAATATGCATGTTATATCCATACACAGTAATGACAAAAGTCTTCTTCAACATTTAAATATCTAAGCTGCTGTGTTTATTTCTGAGAAAAACACTTTGCCTTTAAGTTCTCAAAATCCTAAGGCGCTATTTTGGAACACTCGTGATATTATGTCATCTAAAACTAAAGTCCCTGTTCTCTCTTTGTGGCCTAACCTTCCGGATTGGCTCGCATCATGATGCACACGAGCCCTCAGTCTCGGTCACATAGCAAACACTGTGCTACTCCATCATCGATGCCTTGTTATTAAAGACGATTATGCTTCATACCATTAACTACAGCTCCCACAAGAGTCATATTAATGTTATGATCAGGTTGCACATATTTGTCAGGTAAGCCTCATTCTGATGAGAATTCTATCTATATTAGAGTAGAAGAAAAGTTACAAAGGAAGAGCTTTTATTTTGATTTTAATTTACTTACTAAAGAAATTTCTTTAGATTTTGGCAACTTACTTGACCATCTTAGACCTAATGTTTTCATCTTTGTGTGACTGGATAAAGTGAATGCAACCCCATGGGTGTTACAAGTTTGATCTAGAGAATTAACATGGATCAAATATTTGTTGTCTCTCATTCTCCATCCATACTTCTTATCTTTTTAAAATACTTAGTATCCAGTTCTTTATACACTTGAATAAAGATTGGACTATGGTTTGACGATACATTTCTGGAACCAGAAAAGTAGTGCTGATCTAGAATACCCTCATTAATATTAACATTTTTACACTACTTTGGACTTCCTTTTATTACTTGTATGACAGGATGCATGCCAAACCGGTCTTTTTCTCGATTTGGCATTTTAGCTCAGGTCTCAAAACTGAAAGCAATCAATTTCAAATGCCTGCATATTCAAAAAGGAAAAAAAAAATTCCTATTGCCCCAACTAATTTGTCAACATAGTGTCTTATACCTTTTCAACTTATGAAAAGAAGACCAGATTTATCAGGAAAGAGAAGACTGAGAGTGAAGAGAGTCAACAGAGAGCTGTCTGAATCTCCATACTCTTCTGTGGTAAGAGGAGAGAGACCCCTGCACTGCCCTCTTTGAGTCATAGGAGGAGAACTTCAAGAGTTTGGGTATCACAGAGACCAGTGATTGACGCAGGACTGCCAGAAGCAGGGAGGGAAGATTCTGATATTCAACAGTGATGACAGATGGTTGGCGGTGAAAGCCAACTGCTCAAGTACAAAAAAGGGTGCAAGTTTCCTACGATACTATAGAAACCAAGGAAGATGGGCACAAGTGAGGAATCTTGAAAAGACCCAACCAATAAGACTGTCCTCAGCATAAGGAGTCTGTGTGATGCATATAGTTAGAGAAAGGGCTGATGAAGTCATATATAGCAAGGGACTATGTTACTTAGCTGAGCAGACATTGAGAAGCCTTCCAAAGGAGAAAAGTAGGGCTGATGCCTGGGAAAAAACAAAAACAAACAAACAAAAAACAATCGAAGTTTCTGTAAAGGAAAACACTAACGTTTGGGAATTGGCCACTCCAAGCATTGCATTTCCAGGTTACAGCAACACCCACTACAAAAGATTGCCCTTGTTGGACAAGAAAATGCCCAATCAGGAGAGGTGGAAAAGAAGGAAGAGGGAAGAAAGCAATTCCCTTCTCCACTATTGTTTTTCTTAATCTGGGTGAGGCCTGAGCTGTAAGGATAGGGGGCCTAGGCAAGGGTGGAGGATTGAGCTGAGAAGAAAGGGAGAATTTAAATCTGAAGTGAGTCTGGTGATTCATGACAATTCTGTAAGTCAGGGCTTCCCTTGTTGTGAAATTTCAATGGATAGCCAGAACTATGAGGGCACTGACCTCAAAAAGGTGGAAAAACCCACCAATTCCCGTCCATTTTTTTCCCTGAAAGAATTTTTTTTTCTCTCAGAAAGAGTTGTGATATTTTCAGACTTGTGAAGGAATAAATAATCATGTCAAGAAAAGAGATTTGGAAGAACAATGCATGGAGATGGAAGGGAGACCCAACTCAAATATTTACAATAATGACCATAATGAGTTGTTTCCTCATTTCTTCTTATCATGGTTTCAATGACCAGGAAGAATAATCTCCCAAGTTAACTTAAATTAGAGGAAAAAAAAAAAAAAAGAAAAAGAAAAAAGAAGTAAAAGAAGTCACAAGCTTACAAAGCAAACTCAATCACCCAAGAGATCTTCGTATCCCAACTGCTTCAGTTAACTGATTCTCAGAGATTCTTTAGAGAGAAAATAAAGATAAAAGTAATAATTTTGAGGTATGAGTCTGGTGTTATTGAGGTTATGAAAATGTGGAAAGTAGATGCTGAATTGTTAGAGCTAGTAAAAGCTGTATAATACATTTATCTTGTATTGTATAATATCTTCTGTATAATACATTTTTTCAAAAAAAAAAACCAAGCCAAAGGAGCCAAGAAAAATGAGAGCACATGGTAGTAACATACTGAAAATAAAATATGAAATCTTAGGTTATATGCAACATATCTCAGTATATTTTAACTAAATCGATCAATCATTACCCTATCAAATGTCAGTCATTAAGTGATTATCAAACTTCCTCTATAATAGATTTCTTGACTAGCTAAACCATTAAAAATAGAAATCACCATCAAGCCACAGGGGGGAAAAAAGATGAGAGATTGAAATTTTGACATTAAACTAGATTGGATTATCTAAAGACTGAAAATGGGACTGTCTGGTAATAGATTAAATTTATATGCAAAGTTGGGCATCTGCTGTGGATGTCGTTAGTGGGGAAGGTCAGGCTCAGGGGGCTTTAGTTGCTATTGATACTCGTTCATTTGTAAGCCAGATGTGCACACATCTGTATTCAGATCTCAGCAAAGACCTTTATAGAAAATAAAACACTTTAAAACTGATCAAGGAATATGTTAATGATTAGAGAATCAATTATTCAATTATTTTTAATTATTAATTACAAATTATAACATGTAGAGGAGGACAATTATGAAGAACATGGTCTCTGCCTTCAAGAGACTTGTAATTAGCAATCTAAGATGAGTAAACAAAAAATCCTAGTTCAAAGCAGACATTTGCAAGTGTTTGTATGATCAGATTTCATTGCACAGCTATCCTATCCAGGAATAAATATATAGCTGAGTTCCCATGAGAAACCTGGACTTAAAGCTTTTCAAAAAGTGAAACACTAAGAGCTGTACAGCTTCAAGCAGTTACTCATTTGCTGGTACTGGGAGTGCCTACCCTTTTTTTTTTTTTTAGCCATTATCTAACTATATCATTTTATCTTTATTTTGTAATATAAAGGAAGACAAGTAGGCTATGAGTCACATGCCAATTCTAGTTGGTTAGTAGTAGCTGCCTGCAGAGCTTCCCCACATGCTGCTGAGGTTCATCAGGAAGGAATGTCCCCGAGAGGGAAGAGCAGAGGCACACACCACAATCTCCCATCTTTGACCAAATTACAGGACACAACAGCACTTCCCTGAGTTTTTGGAAATTCACATTCAGATGTGAAACAGGTCATTACAGCCACAGCATTTCCAAATTAATGGCTTAGGCGGTTAAGGTTGCTGGAGTCCACATTTTAGAAAAACAAACAAACAAAAAACCTTTTTTTGTGGTAACTGATCTATAGATATCTGAAAATTTGAAAACCATCGTTACATGACATCCTAGAAATTATTTTTAAACTCACCGCAGATTTACTAAGTGACTGACTGAAACTCTCTTACTGCTGCCAGACAAATATCTTCATGGAAGATCTGGGGCCAGGGTGTAGGTGGTGTATCATGCGTAGCTAACACAGTCTAAAACTGCTATTTACAATTTTTTTTCAGTTTTTTTTGCATCATCTTATGAACTGAATTTAGATGCTACACGTAAACTTCTTTAAACATATTCCTGTACGTAAACAATAATTATGGTCAAATGTTTATTAACAGTCATCTCATCTTAATAAATGATAAAACTAGGGGCGCCTGGGTAGCGCATTCAAGCGTCTGCCTTCAGCTCAGGGCATTATCCTGGTGTTCTGGGATCGAGCCCCGCATCAGGCTCCTCCACGGAGAGCCTGCTTCTTCCTCTCTCACTCCCCCTGCTTGTGTTCCCTCTCTCTCTGGCTGTCTCTCTGTCAAATAAATAAATAAAATCTTAAAAAAATAATAAATAAAAATAAAAATAAATGATAAAATTTGGATTTTCTCATATTTTTCAGAAGTTAAAAAATCACTTGTAACTGAAATTAGACAAAATTAATTTTTGTCTTTTCATTCTCTTTAAAGTTCTTTTGGAAACTAAAATTCCATAAGAGGTAGACAATGAAGATTAAGTTCGAAGGATTGATTTAAGGTTCTCTAACCACATTTTAATAGTACCACATAAAACTCTTAACTGATATATGTGCAGCCAGATTATCTGAGTTCCAATCCTGCCTCTGCCATTTCCTGGGTGAGGGACCTTGGGCATGTTACTTATCCTCTCCTAGCTTCGTTTCCTTGGCTGTAAAATGTAGATATTAATACCTCATAGAGTTGTACAGAGGATACATGGGTATTATATCTGAGGTGTTTAGACTCAGTGCCTGGCATGTAACAGGGGCTTTATTAAAGTTAACTATCATTATTAAAATCTATACTAGGAGAATAACACACATACACATACACCCATACACACACTTGAGGTGAAAAATCGCCTAATCTCCAGCACGTATAAAAGTCTTGAGAAAAGGGAAAAAAAAAAACCTAATACAATATTATACCACTAAAATATACACATTGCTATTACACTTTGTTGGTGCAAAAATAGTTACAACCCCAAAGCATCTATTTGAGAGGTGTTGGCAGGTATAAACCACGGTGAGACAGGCCTGCATGAATATGGCTGTGGGCTAGGCAGTCCATGCAGAATGCAAATAGAAGGTAATGCAATTATGTTTTAAAGACATTTTTATATCATCGATTTTGTCTGATAATTTAATTATGGGTACTATTTATTGAAAGTGTTTGCATCTTGTTCTAGACATCTGTCTCTGTTGGGCACTTCATTATACTGCTGTGACACATTGCACTAATCACGAGTAACTGATTATGACATTTTCAGGCCGATTCTGTTTCTAGAGATGGTGGCAAAAGCACTGTTCTGGATTTTGTGCTTAGATCACACTATACCTGGAAAACATGTCTTTCTTTGTTGCAATCATAAACCAATGGGAGCGATGGCACCTTATGATCTTAAGCGATCTCAACTTTCTTGCTTCTTTAGCACTGGTCCTAAAAGCAATGTAGGGTGTTCATGGGAACATGGGCTCTGGGATCAGGAAGGGTTAGGTTAGAATTCCAGGCTTCCCTCCGTCATCCTAATAGGGTGAAGTACTGAACCTAGGTACGACTCCTTTTCCTTATCTGACTAATGGTCAAGGGGGATTCAATACAGCGATATGTTAAGAACTGAGAAAAGAACTACCTGATTTCCTTCTTTGATGACAGCCCTAGGAAATGATTCCCGCTCAGATAGATCATTCAACATGATCAAATGGGCTTGGACTGCTTCACTTAAACTGAAGTGGACAACTAAAGTAATCCTTGTAGTTCAAGTAGAGAAAACACTTAGTCTCAACTATTTAAATATTTCAGGCAAAAGAGTGTCTTGGGCCTGGATTATGAGTGGCTGCCCTGTGCTTCACTTTACTCACATGGGTAAACACAGCCCAAGTGTGCAGCAACGATTTTAATGAGCTCGGTCAGGCTAAACCCTAATGTAATGGTTGCAAGATGAAAAGCCAATAGCATTTTAACTCTGGGCCAATGCATTGAGGGTACTGAAAAATCACCTGGGAAAGATCAGTAGAATAATTACATGGGCAGAGAAATGCTACTAATTGCTAATGATCAGCGAAAATACATGTAGATGCCTGGGATGTTACTGTACAGGTGTGGGATTCCATTTGACATTTGTCTTAGATTTAATGTCTGACATTTGTGTAACTTCCAATTAAAACAGAATAATGATAATTAGATCAGAAAGAACGTGTCGGTTAAGCTCTGAAATTTTACTACATTCCTACATACAATAAACTTCACTACTTTGACATTTAACTTTTTTTTTCTGGCTCTATGAAACATGTATCAACAGAAACTAATGAACTTTATTACAGTCCTAATTTTTTTGAGAATGATAGTCTAGGCAAAATATGAATACATATATTAATGGCCCTATTTTTTTTTAATCCATTCACGGGGCTGATGTGCAGCCAGTATGCACTAATGTGGTTCCACTGCATTTCCAACACTGGTGTCCATTCGGCACCATTCTTTGTACCAGTCACACTCAGTACCACTGTCTCATTGGTTGGTGTCCACGTGGTACCAACTGGTAAAATTTCAAGTGTCACTCTGTTTCATGAGTATCATAAAAAAAAAATCTCTCTGGTGGTAGTTATACCCTGGATTAAGAATTTGGAAATAGTTTAAAATATGATGATCAAAAACTCTTCTTATATGAAAAAAATAATTTGTGAGTAATAATATGATGGACTCTTATTCCAATGCAAATTCCTATGCATTATTGATTAATTACTGTTTTGGCTTTGTTTTCTATACATGTAGTTTAATTAATTATCTAAACATTTTAAATCAAAGACGCTCTCACAATATCCACACAGTGTGGTTAAGTGGTCAAGTTATTTCAAGTTGATTGCTTAATTATCCTGTTTAGGTTGTATAAATACAAACAACTGCAATGCAAATGTATACATTTCCATTTCTCTGGGTCACTTTTACTTATAATAAGCATATTTTTTCTCATACATTTCATTTTTTCTGATTTTTATTATGTATGTTCATGTGTGTTTTATTACGTATGTAGGCATGATTTTTATTATGTATGTTACATGAAGGAAATCTTACTAATTCAAATTGAAAAAAAATAGAAAGAAGGTGCCAATTTGATCTGTTAACTCTGAAACACATTTTAGATGGTAAACATCTCTTTTTGGAAAACTGTATTTGAAAAAATAATGTCCCCAATATCTTAATGGAAATATCATTCCTTTCCCATTTGAAGGTAATTTATTCCCAATCTGAGTTTATGTATAGTTATCAGCTAAAATGCTTCTAAAACAAACCAGAGAATTTTAGTGATTCATACCAGAGAAGTGGTTGAGAAAGAAGAAAATACAATTTGGTGGTGTTTTGAAGTAAGAATCTATGTCATTTTAGCAGAGAGGGAGCTACTCTTAGATTTAGAACTGAGAAAGAAGAAGCAGTCAAGATCCAAGTGGACAGTGAAGGCATATAAGTACACTTAACCTAGAGTATCCACTGGCAACTGCTAAGCTTAGTTATGGCTGTATTTATTTAAGGATGAGTAAATATGTCTACGGGATGGTGGTGGGGAGGGGTGGATAAGCACACATGTAAATACACTAAAATTTAAAAAGCCATTTGTTGGGTGCTTATGTGCTAAACGATATGTAATACATTTTATATTCCTTAATTTATGTAATCCTATAAAGTAGATGTTATTAGTCCCATTTTACAGATAGGAGGAAGGTAAATTGCTTCCCCAAAGCCAAACAATTCTAAATGGCGGGAATAACATTTGTTTGAGGTCTGTCTGGCTTCAAAGCACATGCTCCTAGTTGTTAGGGGAGAACCCCTGTAGACAGTGTCAGATCTCACAAATTAAAGGCTCAGTCCCATCAAACTGCCTCCCACGTCAGATGCCAATCCAAAGTACTAGATCCCCAGCTTACCCACAATTCTGTCTGATTTGGCTACAAATTGCAGGTTCCCATGTCTGCCTCCTTGGGTTTATTACTTTGCTAAAGAGGCTCACGGAACTCAGAGGAACACTTATATTTATCAGTTTATTACAGAATATAGAAAAATATACAGAATGATAAATTAAAAGATACACAGGGCGAGGTCTGGAAGTCCCAAAAGTAGGAGCTTCTGCCCTTTGGATTTGGGGTAAGTCACCTTCTGGCATGTGGATGTGTCCATCAACCTGGAAGTTTTCCAAACTTCAAACTATTGGAATTTTTCTGGAGATTTTCTCACATAAATCAATTATTTACTCCTTTTCTAGCCCTCTCCCCTCTCTGGAGAATGGGGAGTGGGGTTAGAGATTCCAAGCTTCTACTCATGGCTTGAGCTTTCTGGTGACCACCCTATCCAGGAGCCATCCAGGAGCCCACCCAGAGTTATCTCATTAGAACAAAAGATGCCCCTAGTGTTCTTATCACCTAGGAAACCACAAGGGTTTTAGGAGTTTTGTGCCAAGAACCAGGGGCAGAGATCAAGACATCTATTTTCTATTACCTTCCACTGGTCTTATGCTTTGAACACTCCGAGAATGTCACTTACTATTATTTCTCTACAAGTAATACTAATTAAGAAACATCCTCTGGGGTTTTTTTTGGGGGGGGTGTTATGAAACATATAATGCATTTTCTTATAAAGAAATTCAAGAAGGAAAGAGATCAATGTGGAGACAAATATGTAAAGAATCTAAAGCAATTCAAATACAACAAGATAATTAAAATTTCCATTGCAGATAATAGAGAGCAGGATGTGTACCAATGAAAATGAAATCAATATATTGATTTTATTTTATATTGTATCCAAAAATGCCCCCAGATCTGATTTTAGCCATTTCTTCCTGGGTCCAACTCCGTTTCCTCCTTCTTTCCTCCTGCAGATTAAATTAGGTTTGACTAAATCAGGTTACTTAACCTTGGCACTACCAACATTTTGAACCAATTAATCTTTTCAGCATGGGGGCCACATCTCTGGTCTCTACCAACTAGATACCAGTATCATTGCCCATCTCCTCTGCCAGTTGTGACAAAAATGTCTCCAGAATTGACAAATGTCCCCTAGGGGCAAAATTTGTCAACACTGAGAACCACTGGATTAGTTCAACAATGAAAAATGTATCATTCTTTCATTTTGATTCACTTTGAATGACAAAAATTTATGGAATTAAACTTTGCTTTCCCATAATGAACGTCAACTGTCAAGTACATAGAGGACACAAAATATATTTTTTAACACACTCAAGAGTTACTCCCCGTGTTTTGTGGTTTTTATGGCTTTCCTATTCCAACTGTTTCCTGTATCTGTCTGAAAATGCAAGTACTTGAAGAAGAGAAACAGGAAAACTTTACGTAAGCAAACGGAGCGGGGTATAACAAGTAAGCTAATATGCAAATCTTATGATAACCAATAATGGTAAAATGCATGCAACATATACTTCTTATTCAAAATCATGTGTTTTATTGGGGTCTGATAAGTGTAGAAAACTGAATATAGAGGCATTTCTAAAATTATCAACAAATCACTAATTATATGACAAGAGTCTACCATTTCGTGGAGTTAGAATGGTATTTTCCACATTCCTTGTGTTGTTGTTGTTGTTGTTTTTTAAGATTTTATTTATATATTTATTTGAGATAGAGCAAGAGAGAGCACAAGCTGGGGGTGGAGAGTAGAGGGAAGGGAGAAGCAAGATTCCCCTCTGAGCAGGGTGTCTGATGTGGGACTCGATCCCAGAACCCTGGGATCATGACCTGAGCTGAAGTCAGATGCTTAACCCACTGAGCCACCCAGGTACCCCATCATCTTCTTTGTGTTTAAAAAACAGATATACAATGTGACATGGTAAGCAACATTCTCTATGTCTAAATTGCTTAAAATTAAGCTATTATTTGCTCCAGAATGAGAGGTACCTCAGGTAATAAACATCGAACAACAACAGCAGCTACAACAACAAACAACACTCACATCTACCCTTCTCCTCTCTGCCCTGTTAAAACATGTTTATTCCTCCACATCTCAGCACATTCATCTCCTGCTATGATTTTCCTGGGAGAGCCATGAGTTTAGCTCAAGCATTGTAAATGGCTTTGAGGACCTGAGTTTTTGTCTATGGTTTCTACTCTATTGCTCACACTTTTTACCTGGGAGGGTGGATTTTCATTTGTAATCCCCAATTAAAGAAAACGAACCTGGAGGTTAAAAAAAAAAAAATCATGAGAAAACACTGAGTTTTCTTAAAGCAAAAAGAGAGGGGAAAATGAGAGTAATTTTTGTATTTTTTTCTGCGTATTCAAAGCAATGGTTTTAAGTTAATATGTGCCATAATCTATGATATATGTGTAAATAGTCTGCTTCCTCCGCCTCCCTCAAGTGAAGCAAAGCCTTTTAGAGTGATGCTGTAGACTGACGCACACAGTTATTGGAATTAGCCTTGTTCTAAATATGATTGAGAGAAAATGTCGCTAGTATTCCCAATGTTTGTAAAATATTACCATTTCTTATTAAAATGTCCAAAGATTTACATAATTTTTTTATACCTTCACACTAATAGATCATAATCAGAAAGAAACTATTTCCTAGTAGTATTGATCATTCCCATCTCTGCTCCGAAAGAGGTCATCCTCGGCAGATCACTAATATTTCAGTGTCTTTAAATGAATTCCTTCTTTACATTTTAACTTTATGTATTTTGCAGAAAAGAATCCAAAGCAATCCAATATTTCTATAAAATCGTAGTGGAAAAAGCACAGCATACCTCTGTGTGCATGTGTGTGTGTGTGTGCGCGCGTGTGCGTCTGCGCCTACTAGTAGGTGGACTTTAAAGATGCCCTATCAAAAGCAAGTTGACCTTTTTGGTAGTCACTCCAAACTTACATCCAGAATCTATGATGGTCCGACTTATGAGATCTAATGAGTTATCCCTGAGATTATGATGAGCACTGAGGGTGTATCATGGAAGCAACAACTCCAATTTGAATAAGAAAAAACATCATTTCAAGTCTGAATTTACACCTGATCCTGCTCCATTATAGTCCTACGGATTTGTATATTTAACTAGACCTTCCTAGACTTGGACAGTTGAAATGTTCAGGGAATAACTCAGTTTTACCTGAAGAATTTTTGTGGGGTAATAACAGCTACCATACATTCAGAACTAACTGTATGTACCCGACAATCCAGTTAATTACAGAGACATATATTCATTTTAGATACAAAAAACCCTGAAGTTCAGAGAAGATAATAATCTACCCAAGATCACTCACCTAGTGGGTAACAGAGATAGAACACTACCCCAGCTTCTTCTGAATCCAAGAATTGTGCTATAAAAACAAATGCTATGCAGAAATGCATAAAGGAGATATCAGTAACCGTTTAGGATATTTTCTTAAAGATCTTTTCGTTTATCTGTAACTTTGGGAATTGATATGAGGAAACAACAGCAACAATAATAATACCTAAACTTCACCATGTGCCAGACTTTTCTAAGCGATTTACATACATAAAGTTATTGAGTTCTACCCAAAACCTTCTGAAGTAGGCCCCATTTTGACCCCCATTTTGAAGATGAGAAAACTGAAAGAAAGAAAAATGTCAACACTCAACTAGTAGGAATTTTTAACCTTCAAAATAGAAGCAGAAATTTGCATTGATGTAATCAGGGTTCTATATTTGAGTATGATTTGGCTAAAATATGTCATGAAACAAAACATAACTATACTGCCAATAGAATAACTGTGTCCACCTTAGTAAGATAGTTAGAGCCAATAGTGAAATCCCCTTGCTCTACTGGAACCTTGGGAAGAAATTAAGCTAATGCAAAATAGGAGTCTGTGTTCCAGTTCTAATCTGATAGTAGTGCGAGCAGGTTTTCTTTGGTGGATAGAAGGTAGAAGTGGAGGAGAGGAAGAGAAAAACATAAAAAAAATCTGAGCTCTGTGCTTTCATTTCCATTGGCATGTTAGATTCATGTCCTGTGGTATATACCTACAAGTCTGCCTCTCCCAGAGACAAGAAAGGTGAAGATCTGAGGAGCTCCAGGGTCAATGACTCCAAGTCCACGTGACCTTGAGCGGAATCATCCTATGGTCATGAGAATCTTTTTTTTTTTTTTAAAGATTTTATTTATTTATTACAGAGATAGAGACAGCCAGCGAGAGAGGGAACACAAGCAGGGGGAGTGGGAGAGGAAGAAGCAGGCTCACAGCAGAGGAGCCTGATGTGGGGCTCGATCCCACAACGCCAGGATCACGCCCTGAGCCGAAGGCAGACGCTTAACCGCTGTGCCACCCAGGCGCCCCTGGTCATGAGAATCTTAACACTCATGTCAAAGAAGGAAGCGTGGCCAATGCTGGGTAACTGAAGCCATTTCTATCTTTCATTTTTTCCATGTAACCAAGGACTGGGTCTCTTTACATTACACACAGACCAGGTGATAAAAAGCACCAAATTACTTGAATGATATGAATGAATTAGGCAGACAAGGGATATAAATCACGAAAGTTATCCTAAAAATCATTCTACAAGAGAATATAAATGTCAGGACTAAAACTAGAGAAAACAGCAGATGCTCTTCAGTCCAATAATTTTAAAAGGGTAGGTAAATATTGGTAGGGCCCAGCTAATCATCAAGACAGAGCTGGAATTTCTTTTCCTTTTCTTTTCTTATTTTTTTTTTAATTTTAAATAAGGATCTAGGAGTCATTACTAGTTAGCCAAAAAGTAACTGGAGTCATCACCAGTTAGCAAAATAACTTACCAAGTTCTCATTTACAAGCCAGTTCTTGGCATGTGAAAAGAAAGTTAGGAAAAAAAAAAAAAAAAAAACAAGCCAGAAATGAAAAAGAGACAAGAACCCAAAAGGTATGAATTTCAGAGTAATCTACCTTCAGGAGGACGAGGTGGATTATTCCAAATGCAAACAAGCAACAACAACAGCAGCAACAACAAAATCCCCACCTCATGTACGCGAAGTTTTCTCAGAATCTTTGGTCCTGATCTCTCTTCCAGGAGGAATTAACTAAAGTCTTCAGGGCCCCTTCTGGCCACACTAAACCCTAGGGCCACCGACAGGCAGTGGGTGTTATACAACAGGCCAGAGATCAAACATCCATGCAAGAGAACCAGAGCTCATGTATCTCATGCTTTAAAATGCCCTCCCTTTTTTCCCTCTGACTTCCCCGGACTCTAATCTTGCTTGTTCCTACCGCAACTGATTTCACAATTCAAATCTGCCTAGGGCTCTTTGCGTCCTGCATCAACCTCCAGAATGCAATGTTCACATCTTCTTTCCCATCCATCTTTCCTTTCTGTGTAGTAAGACACAGTTTCCATGAAGACAGAGACTACTTCAAGGTGTTTAACAAATATTCATATTGACTGAATGTATTCAATCATGTATTCAGGGAAATACTTTTTGCACACTTAAACCCTCTGTGCTTTACTTTTTTTCCTCCGTATAAAAAGGGATATAATTGAGGTGACCCAGCGTTGTTGTGAAAATTAATTGAAATAACATAAATAAAGCACTTGGCACAGGGTAATCATTATGGAAGTTTGCCATCATATAATCATCACTAGAGTTAATCGAATGGGTACTGAAACGCCAAACACAGGCCACCATCTTGCTATAGTCCCATTTCTCACCCTCATTTATCTGTCACACAGACCTGTAGGAACTGAGGGAAGTTGGTTGAGTAAGGGAGCTGAAATCCCGTCCCTTCATAAGAAAGCACCTTTATCACTGAAACAGGATTTTATCTGTTTGTTTGACTTTCTTTTTGGCCACAAGCTCAGAGGTTGAACATTGTGTCTGAATGCAAGAAGCAATCCCAGCGTGCTCTGCCTGGCAGAACTGGTAATTAAGGACACCTGGCTCAGGTGGAGGGCAAAAATATGTGCAGAGGAAAGCAGCTGTTTCCAGCAGGCAGCCCCCAATGTTGGTAACACGAAGTTGGGCCTAGTCGAACCATCCCTAAAGCTTGTCCTGTAATGTGCCCACTCCTCCTTCCCCAAATCATGTCCCCCTGCGTTCCAACTGTTATTTTTCTCTGGATTTTTTGGTTTCAACTATGTGTAAGACTGG
Source organism: Ailuropoda melanoleuca (assembly GCF_002007445.2). NCBI lineage: Eukaryota > Metazoa > Chordata > Mammalia > Carnivora > Ursidae > Ailuropoda > Ailuropoda melanoleuca. The sequence goes on along the minus strand of NC_048219.1, from coordinate 51,406,043 downwards.
TGCAAGAGAGAATTCTCACTTGGCAAAATTCATTGCTTCAGTGCTGACGACCGTGACACAAGACATCATGGTTTTTTTTCCACTCGGGCTCAGAGACCCCTACAGGATTTTGGCTTAAGAGCCCATTCCTGAAATCACTAGCAATTCTTTTGCTTGTCCTGATTACAGTTAACTCACCTCTGCTTCACTTCCTTGTTGGGTCCAAGCCCCTCTCTTGTTCATTCCTGTAAAACTGAGCTGGAGCAACTCACCTGCTCCATCTGAGGCTATTCAGACAAAAGTTTCAAACAGTACCTTCTAGTGATAGCTGCACCATCATATAAAAGAACTGACGATGAATAATTTAATTAATGGACAAACCAAGACATCACAGAAAGGACGTAGTGAAAGAAAGAGTGTAAACAATATAAATGATTTAGTCATTTACAAGATAAAAAAATTATATTGGTGGTTACTATGGAATTTATAATTGCATAGCAGTGTAATCCATAGGAATTCAATTTTTGCTTGGTGGAGATATTGGTACTTAGAAATGTCACTAAAAAACCCAGAAATCTATTAAAGTAAGAAAACATGAGGGGAAGGAGATAAATTTCTTACCATTTAAGCTATGGGGAATTCTAAAAAGAGCAAAGCAAAAAGAGTGACCTTCAACTAGGCTTTTTGTCTGACTGAGGAGTTCTTAAGTGTGAAAATAACTTCTGCATCTCTTTCTAAATGCTTTCATATTGAGGATGAGGTGCCTCTGAGTGGAGAAAGAGTTTAAAGTATCAGGTATCTGGTAGAGAAAGCTTTCCTCCATCTTGAGAGCTTAACCTTAGGAGCACGATGTTATAACCCTGTGCCTCATAAAACATAAGCACTAAATGTAGTGCTAGCTGGGTTTGGACAGACTCACATCCCTGCCCATCCAAGGATTTAGTCTAAAATGGAGTCCAAATTATGTCTTCAGCAATTGTAGGAAATGGAAGGGAGAAAGGCTATTTGACCTGATCGTTTGAGTGAGATAGAAACAAATCTCTTCTTTCAAACTGCATTAACTCATGTCAAGTACCCAGAATCCATTTAATAAATTGCTTTTTTCTAGTGACCAGAAAGAGTTAAGATACTTCTAAGTGGCGAGCAGTTTTTGACCTTCTGGGCAGCAGGATGTGAGATGAGTTTTTAAGAGAAATATGAAGTGCAGGAGTTAATAAAGAAGGGGGGTGATTATCCAACAAATTCCAGTTATGAATACCACGTCCCAAGATGTACTTATTAAAACAATTATGGACACACAGATAACCACACAAAGGAATCTGGAAACATAAAACAAGAGTGAGAGTAATTATGAAAAATAAAGTGAGATCATGAGAAGAGCTCTAACAAAATCGACACCATGCATTTCCGTTACAGTATGGTTGGAATGTATGCACAGTCATTTCTTTGATCTCCCCCACAGTGCCCTTTCCACTCCTTTGAAATCTTATAGAGGTCAAAGGAGACCTGGAGACTTCCTGTCTTAGGAGGAATAGAGGAAGAGAGGTCACTGATGGTTGACTCTGTGGACACAACCTAGACAGTGATTCTACCCTCCTTGTGATCTTCCTCCTTCCTAATATACCTGAAATGATTAACTGTGAAGACACTCAATTACATTTTGAATATATCAAGTCCTTTCTACACACCCATCTTCTTCATATGAAAAAAAACAACAACAACACGAAAGCTTTGTCAAAAGCAACCTACAAAATAGAGATAAACTTATTTATAATATATGCTCATTGTATTCATTTTTCACCCCAATTAACCAAGGTAAATTTTATGTAATATGTAAACCAAATTAAAGATAGTTATCATTATTGTATTCAGCTAAGTCAGGCTTTTGTGGTATCGTCTGTATCTCAACACAGGAATTTTACATTGTGATTAAATATATTTTTATTAGTAATCATTATTTAATATTGTTACTAAACATATTTATGCATTGATACAAATATTTCTTGAGATATTTTATACCAAGGATTTCACTAAATGTTAAATATGGAACTATATCTTCAACTGTATTATTAATGCATCATTTCTAGCAAATGAGACTAATGGATGCTATTGAACACCTACTGCCTAGTTTCTGGCATAGAATATATGTTCAATAATCGTAGGTCTTTCATAGGACATTTATTGGTAAGAATTAATCTTTCTATTATTCCCTCATAATACATAATATAGTTTTCTCATATTAGTCAACTTTACACAGGTCTTTACTATTCTAAAATTTGGATGACCCTTGAGGGCAAGTGCTACTTGTATCATTCAAAAGAATCTTTCAAATCTTCAGAAAGATAGTCATGCACAGGTTAAGATTTTTAATAAATGTTACTTGAATTGAATAAAGGACTCATCGAGCAAATTTCAAATGCCTGACGTTTCAGCATCTTTAGCCATCATATACTGGAAGATATATACTGGCCCAATATTAACTAATTGATTAATTAGAAAATATTTGAAGCCTCTTAAGAGATATTGGAGTAAAATAATGTGCGAAGTTATTAACTATAATCCAAAAGTATTGTTTTATTTCTGCGTAAAATTTATAAACAAAAATACAACTCCTTTTCTTTAGAGTTGTATTTCATAGAAATGTCATATCTGATATCTTTTAAAATTTAGCTTTAGATAATGTTTTAAATGTGTTTTAAATATTCACATTGTCCCAGACATAGAACTCGGCATCAGGGTTTGATCCGAAGAAGTAGGGGGAAAAAATGAAGAACTCGGGGAATTATTGTTATTATTACAACTTTATTATTATTTTTCTGAACATGAACAAGCTAATACATGCATTTCCGCCCAGGTAGTTATCAAAAGTTCGTTCTAAAATTGGGGAGTATGAAGGGGCTACACTATGGAGGGTTGCATGAGGCCTTTTGGTTTTGATATCTTTAACAGATGATCTAAAGATGTTAATTACTATGTTTGTATGTTAATCTACCTATCCCACTAATTCCCTTTACCATGCCTTTAGCGAGTCTTGGGGATCATTTTATTTTCTTAAGTGAGCCTCTGAATATTTGATTTGTTCAGCACTGGCCCTGTAAACTGTCACCATGTTGTAAAGTAGTATTAGTGAGGTATATTCCACTGTGGTGCTGTTCTGAGCTCTCCAGTAAATACTGTGGATTATTTAAGCAGTTTTTATATATTACACAGATTTGTACATTTTTATGGTGGCTATACATATTTATAAGTTTTTAAAAGAATCATTTTGTTTACTCGTACGGTTCAAGTTTATTGGGAAATATATATTTATGAATGTTTTAAAGCATGTTATAGATTATATGAATACTCATTTAGTTACTTAGCCCCAAACTCTTGAAAATTTCTTTGCCCCCAATCATTGTACATTTTATTTATGATAACTACTTTGCAGATATCACTTTGAATATTTTCTCTTTCAAATAACAATAATAAGAATTGCTAAGGGATAATTTATATTTTTTTTAGAAGTCATTTGGGAACTTTCTAAAAAAAAGCACATAGGATAGTGATAAAATAATTTCTAATTAGAAGTAATTCAAAACTACTGGAAGGCAGGAACTTCTAAGATGTTCTGTCTACTCTTTAAAACATAAGCAGAATGCTGAGCTTCTTTTAGTCACAGGAATATTTATTTTGTGCCTACTTTGCTGCAGCGAACTGTGCTGGACAAAAATGGGGATACAAAACTGAAAATGATATTCAACATTCTGTTGTTTGCATTTAAATATCATTAAAATTACCTATTAAAATCATTCCTATCATTGTTACATTGTAACATATGTTATGACACCTATATACTCTATTATTTGATGATATTTCATTATGATTTGGCAAGGTCTAGAGGAATATGCCCCTCCAGTTAACATTCTATGTTTTCTTTTCTTCAAAGCCAAAATTTTAAATGGATTCTCATTACTCATTATTTTCATTGCCTCACCTCCCATTTACAAGTCAGCATACTATTTTATTTGAGTTCCACTTAGCACTTCATCAAAACAACTTCAATACAGTTTCCAAGAACTTCTAGGTTACTTAACCCAATGGACATTTACCATCTCCCATCTTCCTCACCATTATCAGCAGCCTTTGATACAATTTCTTGAAACATTATCTTCCCCTGGCTTCAATCACATCACCCTATCCAGTTTTTTTTTTCCTTTTCTTTAAATGCTAATACTGTTTCCTTTGCATTTTTGCCATATTCTACCAACAGCTGAAATAGCTGTGCTCCTCAAGGCTTAGTCCGAGGTAGGTCCTTTTAGTTTTTCATCAACATCATTGTCTCCTTCATTTCTATGACTCAGTGGCAAATCAAACAGTAGATCAAGAAGAACTGAGTATTACCCCACCATCATACCACCCCCAAACTGGTCATCTTCCTGTATTTTTTACCCTGGGAAATGGCATCATCATCCAACCAGTTGCTTTTTTCTCAGAAATCTATGAGCCAACAGACACATGAAAAGGTGCTCAACATTACTCATCATCAGGAAAATACAAATCCAAACTACAATGAGATATCACCTCATACCAGTCAAAATGGCTAAAATTAATAACACAGGAAACAACACATATTGGCAAGGATGTGGAGAGAGTGGAACACTCTTATGCCGTTGGTGGGAATGCAAATTAGTGCAGCCACTCTGGAAAACAGTATGGAGGTTCTTCAAAAAGGTAAAAATAGAACTACCTTACAATCCAGCAATTGTTCTGCTAAGTATTTATCCAAAAGACATAAAAATACTAATTCAAAGGGAAACATGCACCCCAATGTTTATAGCAGCATTATCAACAACAGCCAAATTATGGAAACAGCCCAAGTGGCCATTAAGAGATGAGTGTATAAAGAAGACATATGTATACACCCCCCCCCACACACACACAGGAATATTACTTAGCCATAAAAAAGAATGAAATCTTGCCATTTGCAATGACATGGATGGAGCTAGAAAGCATTATTCTAAGCAAAAAAAAAAAAAAAGTGAATCAGAGGAAGACAAATACCATATTATTTCACTCATATGTGGAATTTAAGAAACAAAACTAATGAGCATATGGGGAGAAAAAAAAGAAACAGAGGCAAACCAAGAAAGACTCTTAACTGTAGAGAACACACTGATGGTTACCAGAGGAGAGTCGGGTGGGAGAATAGGTGAAACAGGTGATGGAGATTAAGGAGTGCACTTGTTGTGATGAGCACTGGGTGTTGTATGAAAGGGTTGAATCACTATATTGCATTCCAGAATCTAATATTACACTACACATTAACTAACAGGAAGTAAAATAAAAACTTAAAAAAAAAGAAATATATGAGCTTTTCTTATCACCTAACTCTCCCTCACTCTCATTTGTACCTCATCTCCAAATCCTAAAATGGAATATCTCTAAATATTAGAATATCTCTAAATTGACCACTTCTCCCCATCTTCAGCGTGACCACCTTAATAAACACTACCATTATCTCTCATCCTGACTAATGTAATGCTCTATGATGTGATCACCCCATCTCCCATCTTCCAAACTCTCTCATTTTAGACAAAGGAAGCTTTCTAAAAAGCATTCTGAACATGTGTCATTTCCTTCTATTTACACTATCCCTCACTTTCCATGGAGAATTAAAACTTGCTGGTTACTTTCTGATGATCTTTGGATAAAGATCAAAATTTTTAACCCAACCCGTGAAGCAGAGCTTGGTCCTTATTTCTGTCTTCAGTGTCATCTCACAACACACTCCCTTTCCTTATCAGTTACCTCTCTGAGCATCAATCTCCCCCTGGGGGAGGCCATGTTTCTGTTCACTGGAGGGCCTTTGGATCTACCACTTACTGTGTTCTGAATGCCTTTCATAATTTTCTTTCTCTGGTTAAATTTTTCCTACAGATGACTCTTCCTTAAGGCACACTCTAGAATAAGCTTCTTTGTTAAATATTCTCAGAGAACTGTTTTGCTTTTCCTAAGGCCATTATTTCAATTTGCCTGATTGTGTTTGGATCCTGGCTCTGTCCCTGATTTACTGTGTGATCATGAGCAAGTTACTTAACCTCTTTTTCCCCATATTTTCCCTGTTCTAAAATAAGTAATGATAATAACATCCTTTTTACCACCATGTGTTAAGGACTAAACTAGATAATATATTTAAAACACTTATGAAAGTGCCTGACACACAATAAGTTTGATATATTTATATTAAATATATTGCTTTCACACTCATTATTGTGGTTATTTGATTAAAATCTCCTTCTCTAAATAGGTATGTGTTCTATGAGATAAGAATCACATTATATCCCTTACAAATGACTATGACTTTTGACACATAAGAGTCACTCAATATAGATTTGTTGAATGAATGGATTAAAAGAACTACTAATGATAGTAATAGCATAAATAGAGTCAAAATGGAAAAATGAAATGGTCTTTACTGCATGTAATCCAAGAATATGCATATACTACACTTAAATATATATATATGTTACATACATATATACATATACATAAACACATGTATTTGATGTGTATACATACATACACTAAGAAACTACATCAAATCTAAGAGAAAATCTTAGATATATTTTCTCAAAAATCAGAATTAAGACAAGACTACCCACTATCAATTAGATTACTTAACATGTTTCTTAAAGTTCTTGATGATGTACTTGCCAAAGGAAACTGAAAAAAAAAAAAACTGAAGAAAGAGGATAAGTAATTATTTGTGATGATATGCTCTCTTCTTAAAACTAACCATGAAATTTTCCTTGAAATAATTATAATATACATAATTGTCCTCAATTCCAAGATGCAAAGTTTTAATACATTGATGCTTTCAAAATTGGAAATATTCCAAATTATTCCATAATTGGAATGTGCCTCAAATTTATATGTGATTATGATGCAATAGATTTTTTTTCTTCATTTTTAAATGTTTCTCATAAAAGTAGTTATCAAACCAATAATGCCATTAAAAGTTATAATGTCTTAAATGTAGGATATATGATTATTTTGTAAGATAACTGATTACAAAACAAATCATATTCAATAGTTTTCTTCTATATCAAGAATAACCAGCTAATAAATATAGCAAAACCCCCAAAAATCCAATTTCCATAATTCAATTATGTATAACAGATTAGAATAAAATGAATAAAAATGGCATACGACAAATATAATGGAAACCACATATCTTTACACAGGAGCAAAAATATTTTAGTAAATGAGGATCTGTCTTATAAAACTCCTGGTTAAAGTAAAAAGAAATTTTTAAAATTCAGGATGTCTCAAGTAAACCAGTTAATACCGTGGCTTCAGGAAGAAACTCAACAGGAATCTTCTCTCAATTTCATATCTCATTGTATATTCCTAGATATAATCATCCTTTAGAATTATAGCTTGTGCTTAGTTTCTCAATTTCTTTCTGAGTTTCTCAAATAAAGATTATGTGCTATACAATTAGATATTATATATATATATTCATATATATTCATATATATATATATATATTCATATATATTCATTCATATATATATATATATATATATATTCAGAGACAGGAGGAAGAGGGAATGAGTTAAGGAATGAGAAGAGAATTCACTGTAACTCTTAAAAGGTCACTTGATGTATGTGTGCAAGTACAAATTCTTAGGCCCCCATCCCAGCATCTTATACATTTTAAGTTTTTGTTTGTTTGTTTGTTTGTTTTTTCTTTTAATTTATTTATCTTACATCTAGAGAACCAGCTGTCTGGAAAGCTAACAAAAAGGTTTAGGAAATTAGCCTAGATTTATGTTCCCTCATTTTTAAGTTAATTTAATGCATCGTGTGAGCCTAAAGGGATTTCTAGCAGGATCTAAACATATCATTATTCTATAAACTTATAAATGTTCATGTAAACTATGCTAATTANACAGGAGCAAAAATATTTTAGTAAATGAGGATCTGTCTTATAAAACTCCTGGTTAAAGTAAAAAGAAATTTTAAAAATTCAGGATGTCTCAAGTAAACCAGTTAATACCGTGGCTTCAGGAAGAAACTCAACAGGAATCTTCTCTCAATTTCATATCTCATTGTATATTCCTAGATATAATCATCCTTTAGAATTATAGCTTGTGCTTAGTTTCTCAATTTCTTTCTGAGTTTCTCAAATAAAGATTATGTGCTGGGGCGCCTGGGTGGCACAGCGGTTAAGCGTCTGCCTTCGGCTCAGGGCGTGATCCCGGCGTTCTGGGATCGAGCCCCACACACTGTAACTCTTAAAAGGTCACTTGATGTATGTGTGCAAGTACAAATTCTTAGGCCCCCATCCCAGCATCTTATACATTTTAAGTTTTTGTTTGTTTGTTTGTTTGTTTTTTCTTTTAATTTATTTATCTTACATCTAGAGAACCAGCTGTCTGGAAAGCTAACAAAAAGGTTTAGGAAATTAGCCTAGATTTATGTTCCCTCATTTTTAAGTTAATTTAATGCATCGTGTGAGCCTAAAGGGATTTCTAGCAGGATCTAAACATATCATTATTCTATAAACTTATAAATGTTCATGTAAACTATGCTAATTAAAGTCATTTGATATTGATGAGATTTTTTTAATTGGCTATCATGATGAAAAAATTTTAGATAATCTAAAATCTTACTACTTAGTTCCTATTAGCTGGATGAGAAAATCTTAAATATTGTAATATAAGTCATTTCGTAAAAGGGTGAGAGCAGAGTATTTCAGAAGTCTTAGGATACTATTGGTTCTGCATGGTTTGCTGTTAAAAGTGTGCACAGAACAGTGATACTTAAGAAAAAAATGTGTAATCATTTATTTGGGATTTGGGGGGAAATGGCTATTGGACCTTCTCCCTTTTACTTGCTGCTACCTCCAAGGCTTTTAAAAATTACAAAATAAAATGCAGAAAACACAAAATGAAATATGTGGCTTAATGAATTATTATTATACTTTTTTATTTACTATCCAGATCAAGAAATAGAATTTTGCCAATCATTCCAGAAGCCTCTTGCAAGTACCTGGTTCCAACTGCAGAGTGCCTTAATCTCTCCTCTCCCTAAGTGATCACCATTTATAGCAATGACCTTCTTACACTACTTTATAGCTTTATTACCCAAAATTTCTTGCTTGGACACTATAGCATAATTTATCATAAAAAAAACCTATAAATTAATGTGTTTTAGGTCTGTCTCTACAAATTCCCTTTTTCTCCCTTTCTTGGGGATACAGTAGCAAGCTAATCATTTAACTTTTTATGCATTGATGGTCTCAAGCCGTTTGACCTTCTGGATTTTACTGATTCTTTGTACTCTCACTGTATTCGTTTGCCCTGATCATTTCCCTCAAATTGGCAGCGAATCCAGAGGCTTGATAGGACTCATATTCTCACCGTTTGGCAAGACTCTAGATGGCATTGTGTTCTTTCAACAGAAAGCATATAGTGCTTACTCGTCTTTTAGTGATGTTTACTGCTAGTGATGGTTAATACCTAGATCCATTATTTTATTGTGGATTACAAAATGGTGATATTTTAATTCTGTATTTCTTTTTCATTTATTAGCTGGAATCTTTTATAAGCGTTTATTTTTCTCATTTACTATCTGGTTATCAGAGGATAGAGTTGATATAAGAAAGGTGGGATAAAGGCTGATTCTCTTCTGCAATTACCAGTTTTCAAGATAATGATTTAGCTCCCTATCCCCAGCAAGCACATTTCAACCCATTTTTATGAACTCACAAATTTAAATATAGTTGATGTGTCTCCATGCATTGCAATTGTTGTTATTCTTGAAGTTCAAATTGTCCTATTATTGGCCAGTGGAGCCTTGACCTGTCTTGAATCCTTCTGACATGAACATAATAGTGTTTGAAACCTTCTTTATTGTCTACTATCACACAACCTTCTCCAGACTTAGTACATCTCCTGCCCCAGTTCTAGAACCAACAATTTCTCTAAGAAGCTATGATTACTTCTAGTGCAATATGATATTTTAAGATCACAATCTGCTCACTAGGGGTGTTTCCTGTTACTAAGCTGGTTACTGTGTCTAGACTTTTTCTGTAAGTAGAACAAAGGTTGATATACATTCAAGATGGAATCCCTCATGAGCTCCTACTGACACCTCCATTTCAAACAGAGTTTTTGCTTAATCTATTCTTTTTTTTTTTTTTAAAGATTTTATTTATTTATTTGACAGAGACAGAGACAGCCAGCGAGAGAGGGAACACAAGCAGGGGGAGTGGCAGAGGAAGAAGCAGGCTCATAGTGGAAGAGCCTGACATGGGGCTCGATCCCAGAACGCCAGGATCACGCCCTGAGCTGAAGGCAGACGCCTAACCGCTATGCCACCCAGGCGCCCCTGCTTAATCTATTCTTTAACATATCTGTATCTCCTTCTTCCAACAGCAGAACAAAATAGTCTCAAAATAACCCTACAAACACTACCACCAATATTATTACTGGAAATGTTAAAAAAAATGCCTGTTTTCTCCATTCTCACTCCCCTTTTTTATACTGTACTCTCTATATAGTTAGAGTATAATCATTATGCACTGTACTGGTACATGGTAAGTATGCACTCTACTATTACNAATCATTATGCACTGTACTGGTACATGGTAAGTATGCACTCTACTATTACCCTCTTAACACTTGCTTACTTATATTCTACAGCGAACTACATAGTTAATGCTAACCACCTGTCTTTTTGTATATGTCTGTAGTCATTCTGCTTTTATGAATACCATTCTCTAGTAGATTTTTCAGGAAGGAAATAAAATATTCTGAACTCTTGTATGTTATAACAGTTTAATCTCTGCCCTTTTCAACCTGGCTCACAGATTCTTTCCTTAGAAATTTTAATGTGCTACTCATTTTATTCCAGTGCTGTCTAGAAATGGAAGCTAATCTAATTTTCTTTGCTTTATAGTCATGTGATTTGTTTTGTTTTTATGCCCAAAATAATTTCTTTCTTCTTTGAGGTACACTGACTCTACCAGAATGTGTCTTGGTTTGTTCATTTGGGGTCACATTCTTAGGTTTATAGTATGTTCTTTCAATTTGTAGTGGGGTTGTTTTTTTTTATTTTTTTGAAAATATATTTTAGGTATAGTTTTTAGAATTTCTTGTACTTCCCTGATTTTTTTTTTTTCAGTGACTCCTTTTATCAGTATTTTGGATCTTCTTTTCTTGTCTTTAGCATTTGCCACTTACTTTCAAGCTTGAAAAAATTTTCCTTCAATTGTGTTTTTCTTTCTATTCATTTTTCCTTCATTTTAATTTTTTACCTGATATATCTCATAAGTTATAATCTATGTTGTTTATTCCTTTTGTTTTTCCTTCAAATTTGGTCTTCATTTCCAAAATAATTTCCCTTTAATTCTAATTATTTCCTGAATTATAGTTATGATAATTATATAATTATCTCCATTTACTCATGTCTTATATCCCTGTTTTGGTTTGAATTGTATCTCTTAAAGATGTCTTGAATCCTAACCCCTGATACCTGTGAACAGGATCTTAACTGGCACTAGTATCTTTGCAGATTTAATCGAGTTAAGATAAGGTCACACTGGATTAGAATGGGCCCAAATCCAATGACTGGTATCCTTATAAGGAGAGAATTTGGACACAGACTCACAGAGCGGAGAATGTCATGTGAAGATGCAGAGACAGAGACACACAGAGAAAAGGCAATGTGAAGACCAGGGCAGATTACAGTGATGGGTCTACAAGCCAAAGAGCGTGAGCAACCATCAGAACCTAGAAGAGTCAAGGAAGAGTTCTTCCCTTTATGATCTAAGGATCATAAACCTGGTAATACCTTGACATTAGACTTACTAGTACTCAAAATGGTGAGAATAAATTGGGTTATTTTAAGCCACCTGTTTGTGGTACTTAGTTATAGCAGTGCCACTAGGTTACAGTTTTGATTTGTTTTGTGGGATGTCTTTTGGGGGTATTTTTATTGTTATATTTATGTTATCCTTTTTATGTCATTTTAATTTACTTTTTCTTGAATTTTTGGAGTTGATATTCAGTATTTTTTATTCCTCCCCCCCCCCATTTCACAACATTCTCATCTACGGTTTTGAATAGAGTTCCAATACATGGTGAACTTTTCTCCTGGGTTTTCTGAGTTCTCTCTCATTTTAGTCCGGAACTCTGTTTTCTTCATCTTTTTTGTCCCTATATTCTACAATTTTGATTCCACTCTCAGAGTTTCTCCTCAGGTATAAAGCCTTGAAACATAAATGAGCCTTGACTCCTCAGTTTTGAGGCTGCTTCAGGCCCTTCAGATTTTCTTACTGTCTGCCCCTTATCTGCTACTTAGCATGGGGAAAACTCCTAATTTTGACAGCTCTTCATGTAGACCTACTGTGATCTCCAGCAAATATATATTAGCTCTTTGAGACTCTCCCTTTGCCAGGACAGTCAGTTACTACCTGGTGCTTTCTTCTCTTTCCTCCTGAGTAGACAGACATCAGTAGCATGTAGGTCATACAGAAATGGGTGATTTGTCCTCACTCTCTTACGTTTTGAGATCCCCTGGGAGACACTGGCACCTAGTTTTGTTGTAAACGCTGTCCAAGAGCATTGACTTTAAAATTCCAGAGATGAGAACCCACGCTGCCACCATTATCTTCCTAGAATCTGTACCTAGTACCTTTCTCGATAGTCACTGACTAACATTTATTGCACACTTTCTATATATCTGTCACCCTGCTAAGCGATTAACATACATTTTGTCATTTAGTGCTCACAGTGGCCTTATCAAGCCGGTATTGTTACCAGCTGAATTTTTACTGATCATTATACAAACATGCCAGCAATAAATAATTTACCAAATGTCACACAGCTACAAGTATCTAAAGCTTAGTTATAACTTAGAAAGTCTGATCCCAGGCTTCACACTCCTAGCAAATGTAATATGCTTTTTAAACAAACAAAGAAATAACCAAATAAACGTATAAATGAAAGGATAAACTTCTGAAGCTAAAGTAATGAAAAAGACAACTAGTCAAAATAGCATATAAGCGGAAGTGCCTAATACTGAAAAAAAAAAAAAAAAGACTCCTGTGGGATCAGATCTTAATGGTCTAGAAGAGCATTAAGACACTGAGCACAGGAAAAGTACAAATGAGGAAAAAACAGTGAATGCCAAGTAAGTTCACTTTTTCCTTTTGCAACAGACACACCCGGTCCCTATCCTATAAGACCTTGTAACTGAGATAGAGAACCAAAACTTCAACAAAGAAAACAACAAAGTATACTGAAAATATAAATTCCAAGCCGACCTTTCAAAAACGGTAGCGCTGACTCGGAGAGTCACTGTGTCCTGTGCTATATAAGGAGGGATCATTCATTTGGCATATTTCCTTCCCTCAGAGATGTTTCAATTTAGTAAGAAAGATAAGATGGGTTCATGAATAATTTAAGATAGTAAAAACTAAGAACCATTTATTGCTACAAATAATAAAAGCTTTAGGAGTTTAGAAGAAGGACAGAGCACATGTGACTCGGGTAGTAATGGGCATGTAAATCAGAGCTCAGAGGTTAAGTGAGACCTAAAAAGAAAATTCGAACCAGAAGGAGAGGCATAAATAGAACAGGGTTGGAACTATGGGATTATAGTAGTGAGTGGATGTCTTCAGGATGAAAAAAGGAAAAGAAGGAATAAAAAGATCCTACAGGACTTGCTAAGTATTTTAAACAGCTTATCCTGATTTCATAGATAAGGAAACAGAAGATGTTTTAAATAGAGGGAAAAAAAGATAAAGGCTGTTACATTAAGGAGTGGAGGAGTCTGAGGAGGAAAGGGGGAAAAAAACAAAGACAAAAAGATTTGTTAGTAGACTTTGGACAATAGCTTCCAGGAGGCTGGGATGGTCGAGAGTCACATGGTGCATAGAAGCTCCAGAGGGTATACCCAAGGGCTGGATAGATTACATCCATTTGCATATTCATAGGAATTATGAAAAGAGATGAATTAGATTTCCAGACATTCACAGTGACCTATGTGTTCCTTAAGCTTCCTCATAGTACAAAATTTTCAGTGTCCTTTAGCAAACTGTTCTTTACTGATCATCTGCCGCCAATCATATTTGAGGCCAAGCTGCCCTGGGGGTTACTCTTTAAGGTATATTAATCAGGGCTGATATCAGATAAGATGGCTTGACAGTTCTGAATCTCAGAAATGGCCTTGGTAATAGAGACATAAAGCTCCATCTTAATGCTAATAAACACAATTCTGCTGTCATAAATCTCAGAAAAGTTATAAAAGAAAGGATTCAGGTTACTGAAAGAATGAACGATATCAGATCCAAGAAGGTAACCCTAGACCCCATTTTAATATCATTTTGCACAGGAAACAATTCTACAAGGTAGAAAAGTCACAATGTTGCCTTCAAGTAAAAGAGAAAAGGGGGAAATGACCCTTGTGCTGTTATTTTAACTGGAAGCTTAAGCTATTTTGACCATAGATGCTAACCACAGAAAACACGTCCTCACTCTCTCTAATCTAATGAATGGTTCAGTCTTTGGAGAGTTAAAACAAATTATTTTTCAAAAAGATATCTTAAAGTTTACATCCTTATAAAATGCTTAAGGCGTTTTAAGGATGTCCATTTACACAGATTTTTGCACATTCATTGTGTATTTGCTGAAATGCATGAATGGGTACACATTTTATATACTCTTTAAATACAATTAAAGCAAATGTAGAAACTACTCGGAACCTTAAAATTAGTTTTATATTCAATAACCGACCAAAAAACTAAAATGTCAATCACATTTTTCCAGCTGTATGCTATAATTCCAATCAAAAGAAATTGCTGTTTCACAATTTGATTTTAGGAAAGTGCCAGATCAATGTTATTGACTTAAGAGATTCATTCATTATTTATTTTAAACTTTGTTTATTACCCAAGTTTCATATAGAGACTAATTATTTAGATGGGAAACTGCAACTGTCTAAATTAATATTAGGAAAATTGAGCATTTACCTTGAGGCAGCAAAACTGGACGTCGTCAGGAAGCTGATCTGAGGAGGTGGTATGCTACAAAATGCTTAAAATTGGCCATTAAAGGGAAAGAGTCTACGGCCATTATTTCCCACTAGAGCATAATTAAATACAAATAATAAGGGCTGTATTGTCCCTTAAGTTTCACATTTTCAATTTGCAGAAAATGGATCCATGAATGGCAGCTCTCAGAGGGGTTTGGCTTACTAACAGTAACCACTGGAAGGGTTCTAATTGCACAGTCCTAAAGAAATGGCACTTTTTACTATGGGGTCACCCTTGACAAAAGCAGAGGATTCTATAACCACAGCCAGTGACAACTTAACAAAAATACAGCTTTGAAATGGAACTAGATAAACAAAGACTCTGGGCAAAGAAGGTCATATTAAGAACAAGTTCTCTTTTCATTCATTCTCAGTACTGCTAAAGCAAACTCAGCAGAGAGCTCATACCCATCCCTTTGATAATTAGCTTGAAGGGCTGCTGGGTCACATAAGGATAATCACTCAAAAATTTTTGACAGCACCTCTCATTAGTAAAATCTTTTCCTATTATTATGCTGACATTTATGAATTCATTTGATGCTCCAAAAAATCTTCCAGGTAATTTTTTTTTTTTTAACGTCCTATTCAAAGCATGGGAACAGATAGATGTGAGCCCCAGAGTTGAAGTAACAATGTGGTACAGATTCAGTGGAGCTGGTTAATAACTAATACATGTAAACCCATTCTTTTACTTCATGTGAAAATATATTATTCGGGGCATATTCTATGTGCCAGATATTGTATTAGGTATTGGGGACAGTATATGTTATACATATATAATATCAGTTATGCACCTGTAATCATGGTCTTCAAAAGAATCAAATGGGTACATATTCCCTACTAAATACTTGACTACACTTTTGTGAATCCTATGAATAGTAAATGTCTAGGTTTCTCTATAACCCTACACAGCCATACAATTGAGAAAAAAATAGAAGATAAACATTATGAATTATAGAATATCAGAATAAACATCAATATAAAAAAATTATGTAATTACTAATAAATGAATGGCTACACAGAGAGTTTATATATTGCTCATCATTAAAAATACAATAGTTAAGACCAAAATTTATGTACCGGGTTGGAATGCTGTCATGAAAGGCTTCATCCTTTTCCTCCCTCCTTCCCAGCCTTTCTCCCTCCCTCTCTCTTTCCATTTCCTTTGATCTCTTTCTTTTGGTAAGATTGGTAAGATGGCTTTCACTAAATTTTACATGAGACTTGGTTTTATTCACATATCATATATTTTCATTTTTTTTTNCGGAAAGAACGACTCCTTATAGCTACTTCCTCACATGAAATTTTGCCAAATGGACACTTGATCACTCAGTAAAAAGTGTTAGGGGCGCCTGGGTGGCACAGCGGTTAAGCGTCTGCCTTCGGCTCAGGGCGTGATCCCGGCGTTACGGGATCGAGCCCCACGTCAGGCTCCTCTGCTGGGAGCCTGCTTCTTCCTCTCCCACTCCCCCTGCTTGTGTCCCCTCTCTCACTGACTGTCTCTATCTCTGTCAAATAAATAAATAAAAAAAATAAAAAAAAAATAAAATAAAATAAAAAANTCATATATTATTTCATTTTTTTTTGTTTCTAGAAATAAACTTAAATAGAATTTTTCATAAACGCAATAGAAATATGTCAAAATATTTTAGAGATAAATGTATATAAATGCAATTTATATACATTCATGAAGATATTCTTCATGTCATAAGAAATATTTTAAGTAAGTTAATTTAAAGAGAAAACTATCATTGAAGATCTTCTTATCCACTGGGATGCATCTAATTTCATACCATGTATGTGGATATACATGGCCAATGGCAGAACTAGATTGGAGACAGGTGAGCTATATATCTTCTACATACATTACACCGTTTTCTCCCTCTCAGGAGGGATGTAGTACTTGCCACATGATAGCATCAAAGAGCTGCGCCACCATAATGCACATTCCAGCTGTTTCTCTCACTTTAGTTTTCTTCCTCATTCACTCCCTGGTTGCTCTTTTGCCCCAGCTGACCCTACATCCCCTTTTCTGTACAAATAAAAAATATTACTACAGGAAAAACCAAATACATATATTATGAAACTATCCGAAATGTTTCTCATCAGGATTCTTAAAATCATGTAATGCATATCGTTATGTAGCCCATTCTCTAAGACATTTGGATCTATTAAAATTTGATTTACTCCTTTGTAAACAAGGTTTTCTTGAATGGGTTTCTTACAATTTTAAAGAGGCCCCTTCTATTTTTGGCAAATTCCTCCTTTTTCCTAATGTGCATGCCATTTCCTCTAGAGATGAACTGTAAATTCAACCAGGGCATAAAAATTTTAGGGTTACATTTAGTAGAAAATTCTAGTTTCACAGGTGCCAGGTGTAGGGGATCACCAATATCCACACATTAATGCTCACTGCAACCTTTTCAGACTTAAACAAAAACTCTTTCCCACATACCTAGCAGCCACTGAGAGGCTCTGTAAAACAGAAATAGAATTCCAACCTGAGATGACCAGGGTAGAGGAAGACCTGACATCATTAGACAGGATTTTGCAAAGGCTTGTCGACTTATTTTAATAATCTATCCCAAATCTAAAGAGCATTCTGAAAGAATTAACATAGTATAACAGATATAGTAAAAGCCAGAGGGTGAAATTCTCTTGAGAAAATCTGTTTTGGAGATCTCTTATGCACAAGGTACAATGGTATTGGGTACTGAGCCCACATTAAGCAAATAAACAAAATATTCAGACTTCATCTTTCATTTCACAAACATACGTGCCTAAAAGCTTACCAAAATCAGGGCATATATGAGAATCACCATGTGAACAATGAGGCAAGAAGTGCCGTAGGTTGGAGCAGTCAGAGAAGGTGTGGGCAGAGTATTGGTTTTCAATTCCAAGTGATCTTTAAGGAATAGTAGTTGGATTTTTAACAGGATTATGCATTGTTCTATAACCTAATAATTGTCACCATCAGATGTACTTTAATAAATATTCTAACAAATTGATCAGTGATTGGCAGAAAATACCTAAAAACTTCATAACAATGAAAGGATTGTTAATCTAACATGTCAGATCTTTGAAGTGGATTTCCAAGATCTTACACCAGATTTTCAACTGTCTAGATTAGGTTTTTAAAAATATGGCACATTGGAAAAAATAAAAACAAAAACATAAAAAAAAGCTCTTTCCAGTAGTTTTTAGGTCAACGGAATGTAGATTTCAACTAAATGGGCTCCTTTCTCCCAATAGAAATTGATAGATTCTTTGACGGTTGAATGATAGCAAATAGCGTATCTAATTACTCTTTCCTTCTTTGGAATTTTAACGAAGAATTCTAGTAAATGATTATAAGTCAAAGGAATTTGGAAGGCAACTTGATCATTGTGATTGGCCAATGTATTTGACATTCATCCTCTACAAATATTCTGCAGTAGCAATTAAAATGGCATCAGCCATAAAAACAAATCCATAATTTTGAAGTAAATCCAAAAGCAGGCATTTTTCTGAGTAGCAGTAATGACTTCAGTGAAGGACATTTCCTGGGGATTACTGACTGCTACAGCTTTATTGGATTCAGCTTTTGCAAAACCCTCAGGTTTTCCCAAGCAGTCATTATAACCCTGAAATTGCCCTCTGTGTTCATTATCTTTACTTAATTATGTTTCTATATTGGGGGAAAAATCACAAAGAGTAAGGATGTAATAATATATAACATAGAGTTAGTTTTTCACCTCATGTTATTTTTTTTTCCTTGAAGTTGACAAATAATACACAACAGAAATTCCTTCCCTAATAATTCTGAAGCAGAGGAAAGGAAACTAGTATCCTTCTGAAACTGCTTTGATAGTATTTAAAGGAGGAGAAAACAATTATGTCTACTGTTTCTCAAAAATGGCCAGAAACTGCGGCTTGGCATTTTATAATGGTTACTTCTTATTTAAGGCATTTAGCTTCCATATGTACTGAAAAAATGACAGCCCCCCATCCCATGTGATTCAAAATGGAAAGACTGTCAAATAATAATCAGAAGGGGGAATGAAGCACGAGAGACTATGGACTATGAGAAACAAACTGAGGGCTTTAGAGGGGAGTGGGGTGGAGGAATGGGATAGACTGGTGATGGGTAGTAAGGAGGGCACATATTGCATGGTGCACTGGGTGTTATACGCAACTAATGAATCATCGAACTTTACATCAGAAACCAGGGATGTACTGTATGGTGACTAACATAATATAATTAAAAAAAACCATTAAAATAAAAAAAAATAATAAGATACATGTAAAAATGTCCGACAACTCTGGGGTATATATATTTTTAAGTATATATACACACACACACATGCATATACATTTTTAATTTTGATTTTAAATATGTGTAATAAATATATATGCTATCACATATATATCTCTCAAAAACATATTCTTTCAAAAATTTGTGCTTTGTTGACTATTTTGACATATGCCCTCAGCAAGCACTTAGCCAACCTGTTCAGCAGGCCTTCAGTAAAGAAAGATAATGTAGAATGAGCAACACGAAGAGACACATACCTGTCATATGGTTCCCATCACTTTTGCATTGTCAAAATAGCAGCTGTGATTTTCTTACCATTGACCAGTTTTCAGTTACAAAGAGTGATACTAGGGTATAGTGGTCAAGACTGCAAACTCGATAGCCAGATGAAAAAAAATGTAAAGCTTTGTTCCTCAATTTACTAGCTGCACAACCTTGTGCCTTACTCAGTTTCCTCATCTAAAAAATGAAAAGAGTAATCTACCTACTTTACAGGGTGTCATACGGTTCAATAAATCACGCTTGCAAAGGATTCAGAACAGAGTCCGGTATAGGGAAAGTGCTCCAAGAAATGCTAGGCATTATAATGACAACATCCAAAAGTATATTCTGCAAAACCAGGAAGTTCGTATCACCACTGCTCCTGATGGTTTAATGAATTCACATGAAGCACTGGTTTAACCAGTTATCACTGAAATTTGGGAGAAACTTCCACTCTACTCCAGAGAGGGAATCCTAATTAGCAGCTGATGTCATCTCGGTAACGATGGGTACAGCAGACAGAGATCCTCAGAGCCGGGCAATCAGAGGAAAATACAGATTTGAGTCACGATGCTGGTCTACTCGCTGCTGCTGTCTTCTCCTCTACTGCTGCGGCTGCCTTGTCTTGCGGGGTGATTAATATCGAGAAGCTACTTTGGAGCCCCAGGCCAGACAGAGGCAAGCTTCTCCCAAGGGTTTTGTAGCGGAGGCGATAGCCCCAAGTGTTGCAGCTGCACACATTACAGCTGACTCCTGGGCCTCCCAACCTGCGGGGACGGCAGCAGCTGGGGCCGCTCCTGTTCCAGGCCCACACCAGGCTCTGGGCCTTCAGGCCCAGGGATCACTGGTCCTTTTGGCACCGTGCTTGAAAGAGCCTGGGAGGAAGTGTAATGACTAGTCATTTCTTTTGCTGACAGAAGTCTTATTTCATCTTAAAACGGTTGTGCTTACATTCGAGCACTGTCATCATTCCAAATGTGGAGTCAGGGAAAAAGTGAAAAGCCTTTTGTTAATGTTCTTTAGTTGAAATTTGTTTCTAGCAAATTAACTTTATAAAATTTGTGAAGTCTTTGATTGCACTCAGAGTTCATTTTTATTCAGTGCTTTGCATAAAATAAAGGCATGTTTTTTTGAACTGACAAAATATTATTCTCAATTTCTTTCAATGCCTCAGAGTATTTATTGGCTTGTTTGTTTGGGAATACATGGTAGATGTTTGATGCATTTCCTTCTCTGGTATTTATTGTTGTCTGTAGAAAATAAAATGCATCATCTCATTCTAACTTATGATTCTCCCTTTATCCACACTATTGTTTCTTCTCACAGGCCGCTACTGTTCTCACAGTCTAAAACACAACACTGACAACCCATAATAGTCAGGTGTATTTAGGTAAGGCTTACAGCTTACATACCTGCTCTTATTTCAGTTTTATAACCACCGTGAGGTGGGCAGAATAAGGAATAATATCTACATCTAAGGCTAAGGAAACTGAGGTAGACATGAGATGAGGAGACTTGTCAAAGACCAGTAAGAGGGAAATGGCTTATAGGACCTGGAATCCCAATCATCTGCCATTCCACTCCTGGTTTTTAGGCAGGGTGGCCTAATTAAACAAGCATGGGATTCAAGTCAGAACCTGGGTTTGGGATCCAGTTCCGCCTCTTTAACTAGTTGTATTACTTAGGGAGACCAACTGTCTTATTTTACCTGAAAGTAGAAAACCCAGATAGTTCAGCAGAGATGGAGTTTAATAAAATATGAACCACAAAAACAAAAAATAACACAAAATAACTAGGGCTTTTGGTGATTGGTAAGAGTAGCTAGCGAACACTGGCTTGACTATATTCTCTCTCCTTGCATATTTCCACATNATCATCTGCCATTCCACTCCTGGTTTTTAGGCAGGGTGGCCTAATTAAACAAGCATGGGATTCAAGTCAGAAATACCTGGGTTTGGGATCCAGTTCCGCCTCTTTAACTAGTTGTATTACTTAGGGAGACCAACTGTCTTATTTTACCTGAAAGTAGAAAACCCAGATAGTTCAGCAGAGATGGAGTTTAATGAAATATGAACCACAAAAACAAAAAATAACACAAAATAACTAGGGCTTTTGGTGATTGGTAAGAGTAGCTAGCGAACACTGGCTTGACTATATTCTCTCTCCTTGCATATTTCCACATGGGCCTGGGATTCAAATGAAAGTAAAGTGTTTGCTATCATATGGAACTGCAAAGTTTTAAAGAGCAAATGGGCAAGTATCAGCAATTCCATATGGTTCCATCTAATTCTTGCCGAGGCTTGAAGCTGTCATCTTCTCTCCAGCTTTCATGATGTTTGGATTTTGTTTTTTGTCTCGGCTTTGATATCTATGTAACCTTTTTTTCCTTTTCTGGATGGCTTTCATATACATATTTTAGGAAAAAATTAAAAGGTTCAAAACAACACTGTACAGGAAAAATTAAGTCCCTCACTCATCACTGGTCTCTAGTCACCACTTTCTCGTTTTGAAGCAATCACTGACAGAAGGCACCATGCTTTCCAAAGATACTTTGTTCACTGACAAGAAAACATATCGGTTCTCTGTTTTTTGTTTTTGTTTTGTTTTTTTTACCACATGTTTGTCTAATACATACATTTTACCTCTTGACCAAACAAGGCCCAAAAAACCTGATAGATATTCCCCACAGACACATGTAGTACGTGAAGGGAATTAATTACCCAGTAGAAAATTGATACAGTGTTCTTAAAGAAGAGAGAAGGGATGCCATGCAGTCAAAAACAACAGCTGTTGACTTACTAACCAAAGGCCCCAGGCTGAGATACTAGGACCAAATCAGGGTTCCCAGAGCTTCTTTAACAGCAAGTACACAAAAAATGTTACATGGATGATGGATTCTCCCGCTAGACTTGGAGCTCTCCAAGGGAAGGAACTTGAATTTGTTCATCCCCGTACCCTCAACACTGCAGACTTAGTTCTTGACAGATAGAAGACGTAAATACATTCTGAGGGCATAAAGAAATATTTTACTACTTACTAAAATTTTTCTCAAGTTTTTCAGTAATACCTACTTAACATTGTCACAATATATTTTCTAAGCAGATGTATTCCCACATGTAACTTATCTATTTTGTGATTATTCTTATTTCTCTGTTTATCTTTTCTAAGCAGATGTATTCCCACATGTAACTTATCTATTTTGTGATTATTCTTATTTCTCTAAATCTCAGTAAACAATCTAAATTTCATGTCCTTAAGTTAGAAGACTGCAGTGGTTATTTCTTTTTAAGATGAGCTACTGGCCATAAAGGTTTCATCCAGCACAAAACATATGTTGGACATTCTTTGTCAGCATAGCAGAATGGGAATGGGACATGGAGCCTGGATGGCTGTTCAGCTAACTCACTGAACAGTAGATATGGTAATCCGTTGAAAAGAGGGTACCACAAAGTATAGGGTAAAGTATACTTTTTAATGTAAAAGCATTTAAAAGAATCCACAGGAGTCTTTTCTGTCTCTAGCCAACATAAGTACAAATATAGGTACAATATAGCTACAACATCTATCATAGAGACTGGCAACCAGTTGTCATCCTGTATCGGGGTCACTAATACAGACCTGAGTATCACTGAAGTGCAAGAGCACAGAGAACCTAGACATCAAGGGGGTGATGCGTAAACCTGTTCCTTTCCTATTTCCAGTTTCCCTTCATGGGACAGGAATAAATTCTTTCCACAGGACTATGCACTAGTTTTGGAAGATTGAAGTTCAATTCAATGTAGTAAGCCAAGAAAGCCAAGCAGTGCTTAAACACTATCCAGGGCTGATGGACAGATGGAGCCTCAGACATACAAGCACACGCTTTTCCATTCTGGCAAGACCAAGGGTGCTGGACCTCAAAATCGGGAAGTGGTTGAAAGAAATGAGCTGTGGGAAAAGGGGACTAAAAGAGACTTTGATTGGAGGCTAGCAATTAACAAAAGAAAGAGAGAGAGAGAGAGGAAGAAAAGAAAACAAGAGAGAGAAAAGAAAAGAAAAATGAAAACAAATTTCATCAGCTTCCTCTATACATGGCAATTATAGATTTAATTCAAATTGCTAGTAGACTCCATAGTTTCATCTATAAACTTCAGATTGTTACTAGGATTAAATGAAGCTTTGTAAACTGAGAATTATTTTATTATTTTGTTTTACATGATATCTAATATGTGCATTGTATGGATGGGTGTGCTTAAATGCTTTGGGTTAAATAATATAAAATTTAGATCCTCATTCTCTTAGAATTGAAAGTCTTATGGTTTAAACTTTCTTACCTATAGTTTATATGTTTAAATGGGTGTGGAATTTTAAGGTGATACACACTGAATCAATTAGGAGGGTTTTTTTTTTTTTAAATGGGATCCATCATGTTGCAGATATGTAGCTCTCAGCTATATCTCGTCCATCTCATTGAAAACTCACCCTCCACGCCCTTTGTGGTCCCTTTCACACAGTCAAGGTAAATATTTGTTGAATGAGTATTTGAATTAATAATAGTAGATGTAGTTATAAGTAAGGAATTAATCTATTATTAGTCAAAATCTTGAAAAGCACACTGTAAGTATGAAGTGTCTTGAAATCACACTGAGCCAGTATCTCCAGCAATTTCAAACCCAACCACTGTCAAACAATAGGAATAGGAACCAAAGTGGTCTGTTTCATGATGAGAAAACTAGACTTTGTGATCCAAATACAACCTAACAGTTGCGTGTGTATATATAATATCTGCAGTTTCTTTTTCTGTTCTAATTGAATTTGCCCTGCATGGTACTGGGCACTTAAAAAAACAAAACAATACAGACTACTGTTTGTTGAATTAAAATGACAATCGCAGGGTGCCTGGGTGGCTCAGTGGGTTAAGGGTCTCTTGATGTCAACTCAGGTCTTGATATCACGGTCATCAAGTGCTACCTTAGGCTCCCCGCTGAGCACGGAGTCTGCTTAAGACTCTCTTTCTCTCTCCCTCTGCCCCTCCCCCACCCCTCTCTCTCAAATAAATAAATCTTCAAAAAAAATGTAATACATGTTTATATATATACTTGCCACATTTTTTTTAATTTATATAAATATATGTAGGGGTGCCTGGGTGGCTCAGTCAGTTGAGCACTGACTCTTGGTTTTGGCTCAGGTGATGATCACAGGGTTGTGAGAGGGAGCCCCAGGACAATGGGCTCCAGCTGGGAGCCTTCTTGAGATTCTCTCTTCCTCTCCCTCTGCCCCTCCCCCTCCTCAAATAAATAAATCCTTAAAAACAGAATAGACTAGAGCAGAATAGAATAGAATAGAATGACAATCTCAGAAACCGAACCATAACTATTGCTGAGGTGTCTCGTTCCTACCCTGTCACTTTCCCCCTATGGTTTCAAAATGAAAACCATCGAGGATGAAGTGGGATCATCATATATATGGCTAAAATAAGAAGTACACTGTATAGGTTCTGAAACATACTTAAACAATTTCATAAATGGCCTGTAATTCAATAATAATCATCAAAACATTAGTTTCATTTTGGTTGAGCTATAAATCAGTTTGTTTCCTACTAAGTCACTCATATCCATATTTTCCACTATTTTAGTGGTAGTTATTATCATAATGATGATGATCTCTACAATTATATTAGACAAGTTCAACCATTCCTGTAACTAATTAGTATTTTTTACAAGAAATTGTTTCTTTTCAAACAAGCTCCCTTTTAAAAAATGTTGCTTTGCATTCTTTTGTTTTAGTTAACATCCCAGATTAGCAAATCCATTATTCGTGGGTCCATTATTACAGGAGAATTGTCAGTGCATAGTTCCTAGTACTGTGCCATCCTCCACCTCACACACACAGTTATGATACAGTTTGATATGTTCACTGATTATATTTTAAAAAACAATATAGGGAGAAAAGTTTAAAACTTAGCAGTGTAGCTTAATTGACTTAAAAGATTAAAGAAAAAGAGTAAAGCCAGTATTGAGTTTAGTGCTACATTCTTTGTTGACTTTTAGCTTGTTTGTTTACTAAATAATATTGACCTTCAGAGCTGTTCATATTTGTAATTTGTAGTACATAGAAAATTATTTCTAATGGAAAATCTATTCTATTCTTTAAACACAAGATTAACATGTTTCTTTGGTATCACTGCATAATAATATATAATAATCTAAGAGGTATTGCTAGATTTTTAAGTAATGATGTAATATAGATATCATAAATGGACCAAAATACATACTTATATTTATTTGCTTTTCTGTCAGCATAGGCCAGTGATGGTTAAAAAATAAATAGATTAATTAATTAAAAAATAAACCACACCACATTTTTAAAATAAACCTCCAAGCCCCTGAACAATAAGCAGGAACTTACTTTGACATGTAATTTATCAAGCTGTGAGACTTCTGCTACTATAAACAAAACAAGGCAAAAATACAGAAAAAAACACACACAAAAAAATGAATAATAAGACTGCATGTTGTTGATAGAAACTGTAAAGCCGACCTATATAATTCAGCATTTTTGTTTTTTAGTTAAATTGAAAAGCAGAAATTAGAAATAGATGAATTATTTTCACTAAATGTAGGGGAAATCAGCTTTTGACCATGTGTTTCTTTTGGTAAATCCTCTAAAAATACTGATATTTTTCATAAACCTCTGAAATTAATCCTTAATACTTCAGAGTGCTAAGGCAAGACTGGCATAGGATTTGGAACAGAAGGAAATTTAGCAGATTTTGAAAGGATTATTTTCTACAGCCTATATTAATGTTTACCACACCAAGTATTTCCTTGATGGTGTTTATTCCTCTGTGCTACATAATCTGTCTTCTGGTTAAATAATCACAGCTTAAAAAAAATCTTTTAGATGATTCAAACCAGCAACAGTGACTCTAAATTTGGATCATGTCACTGTAGTGTGAAGATTCATTAGAAGGGTGGGGTTCCAACCTCAGTTTTGTTCGTTTTTTAAATTCAAGTTCTAGTGTTAATATCAAAATGTTGCCCTTATCTTCACAAATTCCCTCGGTTTTCTAAATAATAGTCAAAATGGAAAGCTAGGACTCTTTGTAAAGTGTCAGTTGGATATTATCAGCCTTGGAGAATTGATTTCTCACTTCTCAATAATTCACTCTTTGCTCTCCTTCAAGAAAAGCACAAATAAACTAGCATTTTATGAAAATATTTTGTGGATATGGCGGCTTTTTACTAAATGTATTAGTCTTTTGTTTAAATCACATTCTAATTATGGAGGCTTATGTAATATCCGAAGGTCCCCTTACAGTCATTTAGAATGTTTTGGTGAGCCTGCTAATTTTAAGGACGTAATGGCCCATGATATTTTCTTCAAATCCATTATGACCTATGGCATGAGTATTCTGGAAAGACTATTTTTTTGACCTTCTATTCTTTGGAATCAGCCCAGCAAACACCTGACAAATCCGAACGCTAGACTGTACAGCCACTTTTAATTCAATAAAATTACACTCTTGGGTTATTCAGATTTCATATTCAGGTTTGATTTGTATGGATGGAGAAGGCGAGAATAAATTGACCCCGCAATTAGATACGGAAGTGCTTCGGGACTTTCTCCTGCTATGGTCTGTTTGTATGCAGTTCTAGATCTAAAGCTCAATCTAATTAGCGCAGCTATTTGGAGAAGCTGAAAGTCCACCGGCCTGTGCTGGGCCCCAAGCAAATGTTAGCAACCTCTCCCAAGAGCTGTGGAACTTACTCTTCATCAAATGTATTAAATGCAAAAAATAGAAGCAGTGGACCACCAAAAACAACTTCCCCACTCTGTAATCGGGGATGTGCGTGCCATGTGAATGAGTTTATATTTATTATTTCCAGTTTAAATATACCTGTGCTGGAGACATGTGTGCGTCCCTGCGTGTGGACACATCAGCATTCCTTATTGAAATGCACAGAAGTCAAACGCACATATTCCTGAGTCTTATTTTTCAGAGAATTTCATTTTTTTGCAAGTTATTCCAAGTAAGCATCAGGCATTGTGGCGTGGTGTCTGGCACTACGTAATTCCTTATTTAATAGAAGAATAGAGAGCATTTACAGGAAAATATTCATAAACTGTCAGCACATCTGTTGTTACTGCCCCCAGGGCCACATTCATTTAAGCCTCCTGTTTTCCAGACATTTTTCTATTTTCAAATAGTCACTGTACTTTGATCTGGCCCATAACCAATCAAGCTGTCTTTTATAACCTGGCTACACCTGTTTCTGCAGGTGTGGTAATAGAGAGAGGGCATTTTCAGGACGGAGGGAAAGGACTACCTGGGATTCATTTTGAGCTAGCCATTTCCTCACTGCAGCCCAGCAGGCAGCTTCTGGGAATTTCTCACGAAGCACATTAGTAGTATTTTTCTCTTTCATATCAGTGTGGCTTCACTTGGAGCAAGACCGTCTCCTCTAATATGTTTTTCAAATGAGAACAGGTATTTTGGAAGAATTATTATTTTTTTCTCTTGTGTAACATTTTGACTTTATTTTATTTATTTAGTGGTAAATAAACCCCCCTTTTATTAACATTGTCGTATGTCTATGTGAATTTGCATGTTAGTTTTTTTGTGTGTAAATGACTTTTAAATTACCATATTATTTTATTTTACATCCATTTATTTACTTATTTGACTTGTGCTGATGGTGTGTGATCGACAGGAACACTCATAAGGTAGTAGGGCTGATTTTACCCGGCCTTCATGCGATCTGCCCCCCCAGGATCAGCACATTTCTTTTCTTCTGTCAAGCATACTTCCAGGTGCCCACGACACACTGGATATCTGTAGCCGTTTCACTGCCTCTAATACGTCTGTGTGATTGGGTTTCTACCAGTTGAGTTGTATGTTTTCCAGGAGTTAGAAGCATTGTTTCAAACCATTTATATCGTTGGAACTTTCTATCACAATTAGGTAAACATATTAACTATTACATGAACTTAAAAGAAAAAAAAAAGAAAAAGAATGTGAGATAGTTGGTATTTTTGCCCATTAAAAACCCCGAGTGTTTTGTAATAGCCCAGCCATTCATACAACTGTCCCAAATCCTATTTAATTTAGGTATGAACAAAGAAATAATAGACTATTTGATGTGGACTGGGGGTGAGTTGGGAACATATAAATCAATGCAGTAGCCACTAGCCACATAGAACTCTTCATATTCAAATTCAAATTAATTAGAATGAAATAAAATTAAAAATTGAGTTCCTCAGTTGCTATGTGTTCAATAGCCACATGCAGCTCGTGGTTTCCAAATTGAACAGCACAGACATAGAACATTTCTCTTACCACAGAAGATCTGTTGGACAGCACCAAAGGGAGACTCTCCATTCAGATAAATCTGCAGTTGTCTAATTCCTTGCTCCAAATGAAGATATCAAAACCAAAAATTGTAGATGAATAATATCTTTTGTGTTTTAGGCAAGAAATGATTCATAACTCTAAAAGATTGGTGAAGTGTACATGTATATATTTTAGGTTTAAGAATGTTGGGGCACCTGGGTGGCACAGCGGTTAAGCGTCTGCCTTCGGCTCAGGGCGTGATCCCGGCGTTGTGGGATCGAGCCCCACATCAGGCTCTTCCGCTATGAGCCTGCTTCTTCCTCTCCCACTCCCCTGCTTGTGTTCCCTCTCTCGCTGGCTGTCTCTATCTCTGTCAAATAAATAAATAAAATCTTAAAAAAAAAGAATTTTTGTCTATGATTCTCTATTTTAACTCACGTGTCGATTAATTTGCTATTTATTCCCCATGCTATCACCAGATAAGCACTTCTACTCAGCTGTGTGGGATACTGATGAAGCATATCTGCCTATCTGCCCCAAAGAGTGGTGACTGTACCATGGCTCTTTCACCAAGGCCCTGTGGCACTTCGAGAAGGTTTTGTTTCCCAGCTTTTGTTTCTTTACCAACAAAATAGGAATCTTAATAAAACTTATGTGATAGGGTTGTTATAAAAACTAAATGAGTTAAGTAAAACGCTTCTGTCCGTGACTAGCATAGAAGGGGAACGAATAACTAAAGAGTTGTGAATAATTTGCATACAGTATCGTGTATATCATTTCAGTTAATTCTCAATTAATTTATTAATTAATTATTTTAGATAGGGAAGAGGTTCTACAGAGCTACAGTGAACTGCTAAGTTTGATGTTCGGTAATTTATTTCTCTGACTTCAAAAATTACATCGTTGGGTTTTTCTTATGTAACACCTCCCCTCGTGAACTACTTGAAAAAGCAAGCATGCTACTAAATTATTTTCATTTGAATAGAAGACTTCTGGTTTATTGTTCACTTACAGATTTTATCAATAATAGACATGATGGAAAAATGTCTTGATTTGAGACACAGAAGCCTAATAGATCTGTTTCACTTGATGTTGTCTAATCAATAGAGCAACTCAGTTGCATTTTGAAACAGATAGAATAACAAAATCATTTTTCTCCAGCTGGGCATTCATCAATGAGTTTATGTAAACCTATTTCAGAACAGTAGGAAACAAAAGAGAGTTTGAATCCATACTTACCTTAATTTTAAATCAGATACTAGCTCTAGTATAAGGTTTTCTATACCAAATCACCTAGATCCTTGCTGATGGAGACAGATTTCTACTATAATCCAGGTTAAAATCACAATAAAGGACAAAGACAACTTCTGCACGTGGTAAGATTTGAATGTTAATTTCCTAGTTAATATTGAAACACATCTATTTAATCCCTAATGTTTGTGGTTTATACTAGTTGTCTCCCTTCCAAAAATCTACAAACTAGTGAAAAGACTTTCAAAAACTACTGTAATACAAAGAAGGATCTGTTAAATACAGTAAGAGATGTGTCTGGCACTTAAGGAGTTTAAACAACACTGAGTTTGCGCTATATTAGAGACACAGGATTCAACTTCATGGAAGAAGTGGCCTTCGATGTAAGTTTAAAGAAGAAATAGGGGCGCCTGGGTGGCACAGCGGTTAAGCGTCTGCCTTCGGCTCAGGGCGTGATCCTGGTGTTATGGGATCTAGCCCCACATCAGGCTCCTCTGCTATGAGCCTGCTTCTTCCTCTCCCACTCCCCCTACTTGTGTTCCCTCTCTCGCTAGCTGTCTCTCTCTCTGTTAAATGAATAAATAAAATATTTAAAAAAATAGAAGAAGAAGAAATAAAGTGTGAACTGGAATAGATAAGAAAAAAGCTATTCCCTATCGTTTGGGTGAGCTAAATTTTCTTCTGGTATCTTTGAATCATTTCTGACGTTTTCTACGTTTCTCCTGTATTTCAGAATGTGAGAAACTGAATTTCTCAGATCTCCTTGCCACCGTAGTTCTGGTTTAAATTCTAACAACAGGAGACCATGGCATGCAATTAGAAGGCAGAAGGTACTTTCTTCCCCACGTTAGTGTCAGTGGCTGCAGTAGGCAGGCCCAGTTTGGACTCATACAGCAGTATGAGCAGACAAACTAGGCTCCCTTAGCCTCTAAGTGTGGACTCCTAACACGGCATCCATGGAGGAATGCAGATGCAGGTAGCAGCACTCATAGCTTCCTAGAGCTCCTGATCTGAGGAATGCCACTCCACCTTTTTACTCTTTACTACAGTTTCTTTTCNCTTTCTTCCCCACGTTAGTGTCAGTGGCTGCAGTAGGCAGGCCCAGTTTGGACTCATACAGCAGTATGAGCAGACAAACTAGGCTCCCTTAGCCTCTAAGTGTGGACACCTAACACGGCATCCACGGAGGAATGCAGATGCAGGTAGCAGCACTCATAGCTTCCTAGAGAGCTCCTGATCTGAGGAATGCCACTCCACCTTTTTACTCTTTCCTACAGTTTCTTTTTTTTTTATAATTTTTATTTTGTTATATTAGTCACCATATAGTACATCCCCAGTTCTTGATGCAATGTTCCATGATTCATTATTTGTGTATAACATCCAGTGCACCATGCAATATGTGCCCTCCTTAATACCCATCACCGGCCTATCCCAATCCCCCACCCCCTCCCCTCTGAAGCCCTCAGTTTGTTTCCCAGAGTCCACAGTCTCTCATGGTTCCCTTCTGTTTACCCCCCCTTCATTCTTCCCTTCCTTCTCCTACCGATCTTCCTGCTATCTCTTATGTTCCATAAATGAGTGAAACCATATAATTGTCTTTCTCTGCTTGACTTATTTCACTTAGCATAATCTCCTCCAGTCCCGTCCATGTTGCTGCAAATGTTGTGTAATCGTTCTTTCTGATGGCTGAGTAATATCCCATTGTATATATGGACCACATCTTCCTACAGTTTTATATCCCAGTTCTCTTTCTGTGTGAAATGCTTAAGCAGATTCCCGTTTTACTGGTGAAACACTCAATGATAGAGCTAGGAAAAAGCAAAGCAAAACAAAACAAAACCAAAAGCAAAACCCATGCAGGCAAAAAAGTTGGGACATGTTTTGGGAAAGGAAACCATTCTGGTTTTCCTAGCAATTAGACTAGAACCACACTTCAGAACTGTCTTAAACAGAGATTGTAACACTCAACTGTTGAGTTTGGGATTTTGGAGTTTTTGGTCCGGCATCTTTGGCCATTCCTTTTTAGAGGAAGTGCTTCACATAGTCACTTAAGCCACATTTTCTTTAGATTTGAAAAAATGAAAACTCATTAAATTCAACGTAACTCTAAAAATCTTCAAAAAGAATGTATTCATAAAAATAGGAGAGAAGGGGGAGCCTGGATGGCACAGCAGTTAAGTGTCTGCCTTCAGCTCAGGGCGTGATCCCGGCGTGATGGGATCGAGCCCCACGTCAGACTCCTCTGCTGGGAGCCTGCTTCTTCCTCTCCCACTCCCCCTGCTTTTTGTTCCCTCTCTCGCTGGCTGTCTCTATCTCTGTCGAATAAATAAATAAAATTAAAAAAAAAAAAACAGGAGAGAAGATAACAAATTAATGCCTATGATTTTGCTCGCAGAGTTTACATACTACTGTGGACACAGTGGGACTAGCAAAGTGTCATAAGAAAATTGAGGCCCAGAGATGTAAAGTAAATCAGTGTTGATTGCAAACAAAATTTCTAATGCTATAAAGTGAAATCCCCAGGTAATATGCACAGTGGTTTGTGGGTTAGGTAGGGCAAAAAGCCAAAGTAAGTAAAAACATTCCCCAAAACTCGTCTTCGTAAGAGACAGCTATAGATACTCATTAACATTTGATGTTGGAAAAATACAAGTTGAAGTAAGTGTGCTATGTATTTAGGGATATAAAATAAGAGATTAGAAGAAGAAGGTATACCATTCAAACTACTAGAATGAAAACTCAATTCAAAGAACACTCAGCACTCAGCAAAAGGTAGGAAGAAAGCTAACCCAATAACAATAAGACATGGCAAATAGGAAATACAAAGTAGGTATCAGTTGGGATAAAGATATGTTATCAGTACTCATTACTACTGTTAATGGTTTAAAGCCAGCATTTCCCAGATTACATACAAACAGAAACAAACAAACAAAAAATCCACAGCCAAATTCAAGGCAAAATGGTCTAAATCTGTAAAGAGATTTTATTTATATTGGTAGAATTAGCAATATATGAAGACAATGCAATAGTCACAAATATTCATGCCCCTAAGAAAAAAACTTTAAAATTACTTTAAAATTTAAAAAGTGACAACTAAAATGAAAAATTCAAATCTTTAGCAAGATATTTTATTGCATCTTTCTCAGAAATTGATAGATCAAATAGAATAAAAAAGAAACAGCATATCAAATATTTCAATAAAACAGTTGAGATGTTTACCCCAGTAAGTGGATATGTGTTGTTTCAAAACAAATAGAAATTGCACTCTTTTTAAAAGCATCAGAGAACATTGATAAACTATTTGTTGATACTTTTCCATTAGCAACAATCTATTCATTTGACTGGTAGTTACCAGGTATGTCCTATGTGCCACGCTCTGGTCTTTTTCTGGTGAAACTAAATTATAGTAAGATGACAAATGCCAGGGTAAAAAAATTGAAAAAAATGTGACCTACGTTACATTTCAAAAGGGTCAGTCTGCTGCAGTGGATCATAAACAGGATTTTAAGGTATAAAAGCGCCACAAATTTTCTTAAATTGTTTATATAAAATAGAAGATTAGAAAATTAGTGCCTATCCCTTAGCTCAATTAGCTTGTATCTCAGGCAAGAGATAAAAGTCTTCTGACAGACATTTGGAAGAAAGGAAGAAAGAAAGAAAAAAAAAAAGAAAAAATGTGCTGTCCTGATTTCTCATTAAGAACGAGACAGGGGGCGCCTGGGTGGCTCAGTTGGTTAAGTGTGTGCCTTTGGCTCAGGTTATGAACCCGGGGTGCTGGGATCCAGCCCCATTTTAGTCTCCCTGCTCAGTAGGAAGCCTGCTTCCTCCTTCTCCCTCTACCTGCCACTCCCCCTGCTTCTGGTCTCTCTCTGTCTCTCTTGATGTCAGATAAATAAATAAAATGTTAAAAAAAAAAAAAACAAACTAAGGACAGGTAAACAATATTTAAAACAAATAGATTAAAGATAACTTAGAGACACTGATAAAAATTTCTATGGTGTTGTATATAGAGAAACCAATACATTTTTAGAGGTAAATTTTCTTCTATGCACTATTTTCCTCTTCCCTGATGACTTTAGAATTTAACCCTCGAAAAATGGGAAAATATTATATTTGTTTTCAATATTTACCAATGAGGTTAACTGCTTATGTGAGTAGAAAAGAAGAGCTCGTTTAGAAGGCAATTAAAATATATATTTTCTTATTTACCTGCATGATTGAGCAATTCCAATTCTTGATCTTTACCCTAGGTATACGTTCATAAATATGAAGACGGAAATATTTACAAGAAAGATCATTCTAGCATTGTTTATAATGAAAACTTGGAAGCAGCCCAAATGCCTCTTAATAGATGAATGCTTATACAAGTTATGGCATTTTCTTATCATAGAACACTATGTAGCAGTTAGGAATGAGGAGTAAAACGCAAAGGTCTTCATGACATATAGAGCAGTCTGTTTCACATAGTTTACCACTGTTTAACTTAACATAGGAACATATGGATATGTGTAAATGCATGAAAAATGTTACAGTGGATAAACACCAAACTAGTAACAGTAGTTACATTTGGGACATGATCTGGTATAGCGGCATAAGGTAGGTTTAGAGAAGAGTCGGGGGAAAGGATTTAGGCTTTATTTAGATTTAAGCTTATCTAGAATATTTCATCTTTTTAAAGGAAAATTCATTCTCATATGAATGAGGCATTCACAGTGTAGAAGGAAATAGAATACTGAATTGTCAAAGTATTTTTTGAAGATTAAAAACATGACTCTCGTACAAATATAGAATGGGCACATGTTAGCTATGTTATCAAACTCACTGATTAATAAAAAAAAAAGTAATACAATAAAGCTGGTTTCAAAAATACTTTGAGGATTGAAGTTTATATAGCCATCAGAAAATATCTATTTTTAGTATAGATGTTAAAGTTGTTAAATTATATACAAAACTGATTAATATCCTACAAGTCACTAATTAAAACCACAACTTTTGGAATTACATTTTCTACTGGATAGAAATCTACAAATAATATATAACTCCAAAGAGCAAAACCAAACACAAATATATTCACTGGGAGAATTAAACAATTCTTAGATGTGCTTGTAAAATAATAAACCAGTATAACATTAAAAGTATGTGCCACACCCTCTTTTTGCTTATTTCCAAGTATTGTATAACTTCTTGATGAAGTAAAGAAAAACAGTAAGACATGGTACTGTTAATAATGATGGTTGAAACAGACATTATTTTAATCCTATATTAGGGAAATGTGATTAATTTCAGGAAAAAACCATGATAGAAGTGTCCAAATGAAGATGATGGTGGAGATGTATCAATATGAAAAATATTATTAATTGTAGAAGGAGAAAATAAAAATTCATTACAGTTGATATGTAAGGCCTGTAATAGAAAATATCCACTCAAATGCCAACCAGGACATAACAGAAAGGGATAAAAGTTTTCAATGACCAGAAGAGGTTGCCATTATCAAATGTAGCTCCTTCATTCCCAGTGAATGAGATTTATTGTCATTTTTGAATCTATTTTCTATGTTATTTTTAGTTTATGTATTTTCACATTAAAACTAATTATATAGTATATTCCCATAGGTCATTCCACACTTTGTGTGTGCATGTACATTTTACACATTTTTCTGCTGTAATCAGAGCCTGATAAATGTCTCCAGTTACAGACAAAGCTGGATAAACTAATTCCCAGCTACAACCAAGATTCAGGATCACTTTGAGTTCTGCATACGAAGAATGATAAACTAAAAAATTTACACTGTGCTCAGGGTGCCATATATCATACAAATGTAAAACATTTGTTTAAAAAAGTTTTCCCATAATTTACATAAACCACTGTTTTCAAATATTAGGCTTAAATCAGGATTAGCCTAGTGAAATACTTCCTTGTACATTTTTATCGAGTTTATTTTGTCTTAATTACTTGAAGAGATTTTGCTTAATAGACTGTAATACAAATAAAGGTTGATTGGCTCTATGCAAAGAGATAAAAAGAATCCTGGGGGTCCCTAACAACAAAAAAAATTAGTGTCTTTACATCACATGATCTTAGTTGAACTTTATGATATGTTTATCCTATCTGCTGGAAATCTAGCAAGAGAGGCTGTCAAAGTCATTTAATAAAAACAGAGCATCAGGTTCTATCCTAAAATTGAGAAAAGAAAAACTTAAACACGTCTCCTATGAAAGTTGGAGGGCTTAGAATTATTGTTACCTAGGGTTACTTAAAGTATCAACAGAGATTCTTTCCCAGTAGTATTGGAAAACTCTAAAATAAAGAATCTTGAAACCCTACTATCCCTTTCAGGGAATCTAGGGCACGCATATTTATATGGCTTTACATTAAAGGGGAAAAAAAAAACCAAACCACCACAACATTGATTTACATAAATCTGCATAAGCTACTTAAGTATGTAAAACTAATTAGTACAACTGAAAACGATGTATTCAAGATTCACATTTAAGGTTATTCGATGAACTTAGGTCAACCAAGGTTTGCAAATTAGGAAATCTGACTCCAGCAAGGTATTTCTCCCAAAGCAAGGATCATTTTCAAAGTGTTTTGCTTAACAGGCAAGGTTTCCAAGATGGTAACTCTGTAAAAACAAATATCTACTTCCCCAATGTTAAAGTAGGAACCCCCTAAACATTTTTAGTGCTCTTGGGGCTGCTAATCTCATTGACTCCCTCTTGTCTTGAGGTGGCATGTTATATTATTCCGTCTGGTAGCTGCGGAGGCTAAGTGAGCTGCCTTGGACTGATCAAGTCCCTGATAGGAAGCATTCAGTGCTCTAAAAATGGCATACACCCCAAAGATAGTCTAAAATTGTCAGCGCTGCTTTAAAAACTTAGTGGCTTAGGCTGTTTATAAAGGATCCTAAAATAAGAAAGTTTTCTGTTTTAAATAGATAACCTATGAAGTTTTAAAAGGTGCAACATTTTGGGCATTATATTTTCTTTCCCTGAGTTATGAGGGAACTTTAATAAAAAGTGTCAGTAATCTCAAATCCATTTAAACTTGCTTCCTGGGATGTACTGATTTACAGAGCCATGATCTGCCAGTGATGGATCATAGCTGATCAGGTCATTTGCTGATAAACATATTTCAGAGGATTTTCCTTTCCATTTTCTGTTGAAATTCTTACACTGTAATGGTATGTCCTTGTAGTCTGACCTGACTCCCAACTTTTCTTCTTTCAAGAAAAGTCTATTTTCTGGAAATATACCTCATCCTGTAGAACTACTTTTGCTATTTATTTAAGGCCTGGGCCCTGTTAAGTAAATAAAGTGCTAAATATTGAGATATGAAGTACATTTAATCAAGCAGTCAACTTTTGGAGCTCATTGATGCTGTTTTTGGGTATTTAAGATCATTAAGGTACTTAGCAGGAACTTTCCCTTCGCTAGGGGATGAGTTTTTTGTTTTTGTTTTCCTTGACCTGGAATTTAAGCATATGTTTTCTGATTTTCTGATGACTTTTTTAAAAACGGGTTCCTTCCTCAGTCCATTATTGGCACTACCACCTTATATTGCATTTATCTTGCTACCACACCATTCAAAAACTTTTAAAGGGAGCTTTTCCATTACTATAGGGAAGGAAAAATTTTCCCTTGACCCTCTTAGGGTCCCTGGCAAGGTCAGAAGATTAAAATGATATACACATATAAATGCAAAAAAAGCATAAAGAGCTATTTAGTATAATTTTTTATAATGTGGGAGACTTCATAAGGATATAAAGATCTAAAGTAACTGTTAAACCTAAGTACTTTTAATGCCAGGTTTGATGAAGAGTGGACAGTGTTGGAGAAATATAACAGGGCAAAGAGATTGAGCAGGTGTAGTGAGCTGCAGAAAATTAGCAATGCCTGTTTCTTCATTCAGATTCTTCTTGGCATCCCATTGTCTTTAGACATAAGGATGCTCCTTTCCTGGAAAAAAGGGAGGGCCCGTCTCACATGAGGGTTTTATAACTTCTTTCAGAGAAAAAGGGCAAGGAGAGGAAATGTCAGCGTGACCTTCCTGTTTTTGCCATTTTGTCAAAGTCATTCATTCAGCTTAAAATATGCAGTATGCTGTGGTGCCTATTTTGGGGTATCATGTCCTGAACCCTATGACTAGCCAGTGCATCCATACTTCACTATTAGGCATTAGGAGGCCTCCATCTTCTGTCCCTAACTGTCATTCTTTCTTTGGGACTTGATTTTGGGGCTTCCACTGTCTAAAATACCTTTGCTCGTTCTCCTCCTTTTCCAATTCTTACCCATTTATTTTAGGATACAACCTACTTCCCACTTTCTATAAAAGACATCCATGGCCACTTTATTTCATCTTTATCTTAACCATTTCTCAAGTCCCAACTCACATTCACCCTCTTTAATAAAAGACACCTCTGACTTCCCTTCCTTAAGCCATGTTATTACCTATAATAATATAGTCCCTGATTTATTGCACACGGATTATATGATTTTATAGATAAGAAACTGAGATATAGGGAGATTAAGAAGATTGCTAAAAGTAACAAAGCTGGGATTCATACATGTTTTGTTTTGCTCTCTACAAAGCCCTTGCTTATGATTACAATAAATCTATTGACTTCTGAAATAGTATCCATTCATTTCACCTTTCTTAATACAGTATTTTTACCATCTAATAAAATACCTTATTTCACTTAGCAGCACTTGTGCATTCATGAAATGTTTAATATAGTTTACGATTCTTTTTATTTTCTAAAACTTAGGCACAGAGTGACCAAACAAAACATTAATACACTTCTTATCTTAGCTGCATTGCAGTCATTTCAAACTAGTGATATGTCCAATGTAAGAAAATAAATAGGGGAGTGTTGGGGCATCTTATACATGAAAAAAAATGAAAAAAAATTACTGAATTTTTTTGTTTCTTACATACCAATGATTATAAAATTAATCATAAATTTAATAATATTTTCAGAAAAAAATCGTGGAGCATATAAAAACACTTTGATAATAAAATACACACACACACACATTTTTAGAACATTTGCCAATTAAATAGTGTGTAGAAAAATGGAAAGATAGTTAACTAAGAATGAAACTTTTCAATTTTCTATCAGTTCTTTTGGCTTATGTAAAAATTTTTTTAAAATAAAAAAAAATTTCCCCCCAAATTCTGTGTACTATTCATGAATAATACATCAAACTCAAAGTTATCTGATTATTCCTGACTCTGGGCATTTAATACATCCTTAACTGTCATTAAGTATTGTAATAAATAGTGTAAAGAAACAGATGAAGGAATGTATCTGACTTGTCTAATTCTCCTCAATTTCATTTAGGTAATATTGACTTCATCTTCCTCTGATGTTTGTAAAAATTTTAACTTCCAGATTCTAGAGCCAAAATCCTAGGAGGCCACTGAGCTGCAAAAGAAAATTTTATATTTCTGGTACTCTGTGTCTTTTTTAGTCCTTTCTGTTTCTTTCTCTTATCTTCACTCTTTTTCTTTATTACTTAACTAATTTTGTGTATTATTTTTTAAGTTTTCATTTTAATTCCTGTTAGTTAACATGCAGTGTTATATTAGTTTCAGGTGTACAACATAGTGATTCAACACTGCCCTACCTCACCCAGTGTTTGTCATGACAAGTGCACTCGTTAATCCTCATCTCCAATTTAACCCATCCTCCCACCCTCTTAACTAATTTTATTTTTATTTTTTAATTTTAATTTTTTTAGAAAGAGAGAGCACGTGTGTGCAAGTGGGAGATAGAGGGGCAGAGGGGGAGGGAGAGAGAGAATCTTAAGCAGGCTGCACGCCCAGCACAGGGCCAGACATGGGGCTCAATCTCAAGACTCTGAGATCATGACCTGAGCCAAAATCAAGAGTTAGA
Organism: Ailuropoda melanoleuca; assembly: GCF_002007445.2. Lineage (NCBI taxonomy): Eukaryota > Metazoa > Chordata > Mammalia > Carnivora > Ursidae > Ailuropoda > Ailuropoda melanoleuca. The sequence continues at coordinate 51,365,960 of NC_048219.1, read as the reverse complement.
CCCTTCACCGGCTGAGCCTCCCAGGTGCACCACTAATTTTATTTTTAAATTAAAATTCAATAATTGTATTTTGTCTCTTAATTATTAACTTAGAGAACCACTAGGAAAATATTTGTAAACTGTGTATATGACGGGAATATTATCTACAGTATGGAAAGAACTCTCAAAACTCAGTAAAAAGCAAACCATCCAATTATAACACGGGCAAAAGAGATGGATAGCTACTTCACAGAAGAACATGGTAAATAAAGCACATGAAAAAGTGTTCAACATCTCTAGTCATCAGGAAAATACAAATTAAAACTATAATGAAATATCATTAAATGCCCACTAGAATAACCAAAATGAAAAACAGAGATAATACCAAATGCTAGTGAGGATGCAGAGAAACTGGATCATTCATACAACACTGTCAATATTGTAAAATGGTACAGCCACTCTGGAAAATAATTTGGCAGTTTCTTAGAAAGCTAAATATTGAATTATCATATAACCCAGTTATTGCACTCCTGTGCATTGATCCCATGGAAATAAAAGTGCATTCACACACACAAAAATGAATAATCCCATTTAAAGATGGGCAGAGTACGTGAATAGGCATTTTTCCAAAGAAGCCATACAGATAGCCAACGGCCACGTGAAAAGATGCTCAGCATCACTCACCATCAGGGAAAAATAAACCAAAACTACAATAAAATGCCATCTCATACCTGTCAGAATGGCTAAAATCAAAAACACAAGAAACAACAGATGTTGGCAAGGATAAGCAGAAAAAGGGACCCTCGGGCAATGCAAACTGGAGCAGCCACTTTGGAAAAGCGTAAAAAGTTTCCTCCAAAAGTTAAAATTAGACCTACCCTATCATCTAGCAATTGCACTAC